>NC_080102.1:46348561-46648561 GCF_950005125.1 Chionomys nivalis | reverse complement strand
TATAAATGGAGTATGATGGAAATTACTACCCCTGCATCTATCAAGCCCTTGATTCTCCCATTGATTTCTATAATCCTCCATTATTGCAGTATTGACTTTGGTCTATCATATTCTTAGGAAGATGCAATTATAGATGTTTCTACTTGACCTTTCCCACCACAGTAGCCATCACTCCATGGAACAGGAAAACAGCTGCCTATTGCTTACTACATTTATCCTAACGACATACTTTGTAACTTGAACAATAACTACAGGTTTCTCATAACCTGCTGTGCTCTCTTTGACACAGGCAGGAGCTCAGGATATACTCATAAACTAGGAAAGTGACTCTTGTCAGCCCCTATTTTGATTAGTGGAACCCTTTTTGAGTCTCCAGTAATTAAAATAAACTGAGATCTATTATACCATATTCTCTAGTGCATGGTTAATGCATGGTTCACCCCAGTAAAAAGGAAGGCTAGGCAAAGGATTTACCAGGACAAATTGTTAACCAGATAATGAAACACTTCCTCAAAGACAGCAAACTTCCTCTCCATTCAAGTGATGATGGGGCCATCATCACACAGTCCTGGGAATGAGGGGTTATGGTACTCTGTTCAAGATCATATTCAAGTCATCTTCTGAATATTTGTCTTAGAATTCCTCCACTTATATAAACCACATAATGGCATATTGTCTGTATCTTTTTTTCGAGAAGAATCATAATCAATGTACCAACAAAACAGGTCTATGTCTCTTACTGATTTGGCCCCACTCCTAGCTGCCTACTGCAAAAATCATGGTCCCCTTGTCTTTGGTGGCTGCCAGCACTTGTACAGAATAGTTTTCATTGTGTTCTTGGACTGCTTTCATTAGCAGCATTTCTCATTAAAACTGTGACTCAATAAATAGATAAATAAAATGTAGATCTATAGAAAAAACTCATCCACAAAGAAGAGGGATTACAGGACTTTTCAAAGATGTTCAAATTGTTCTCACAATTTCTCACAGATATAGAGAAAGTTATGTTTTCTATTTGTGCAAGCAATTCTTACATAAGCCCAGTCAGTCATTCTGAACATTCTAAGTTCTTGTATTGTTTCTTTTTAGCTTTACAGAGACTATTCTGTTATTTCACCTTCAGTTAATGTAGGCAAATGTTGATCTATGTTTGAGGCAACCAAACTCCATTAAAGATTGCAACTTCTTGTGCTAAAACATTAGATTTAAAAGCCGTATTTGATGGACCCATATTAATAAATGTGGCCTAATTTAATTTTGTGTCTTGCAACATCATCCCAAAGTTTTAACATCCATTTCACATAACTCTGTATGTATAAAGTAGAACCATCAGGCAGTTTTTGTTTGGGTGTATAGGACACTTCTATCTGGATTGCATTTTGTGCCTTACTCCATGAGAATTTAGTGGAAACTGCATCTAATCATGAGTCTACAAACCCAAGGACTTGATAATGTATTCTCGAGAGCTTGGGGCTTTTTAGAAGACAACTATATCAAAGGAATCTATTCAAGGTTTTGGGTAAAGCAGGCTGAATTTTCTCAGACAGACTGAAAAATCTGTTTCTGCTGTGAAAGAAGATGAAGAGATGAGAATTCAATGTACTGAGTTTTATTGTGGTCTGTCTAATTTTCCAATCCAATATTCAGAATTCCATTCTTAGCCCATTCTCTTAGCTTTGACATACACTGTTAAGTGGAAGTTTTAATTTAGTCACCTATAAAATGAACCACTGAGTCAATTTTGTTTTAGTTTTAGTTTCTTAGAGAGCTGAGCCCTGCACCTACATGAATGAAGGGCTTATTTCAGGCAGACATGTAAAAGTTTACATAGTAAGTGCAACACCAATCTATGATTTGAAACCCACAGCTTTTTCCTTTCTACTTTTCTTGTGGCCACTAGGAATGACCACCTGAGCTGCTGAGATTCCTCCGAATGGAGAAATGTTAACAGAGGTCCAAAGGAACTACAAATAGATAGGAAGATACATAGGTAAGCAGGCAGGTAAGTAAGTAGAGAAACATGGTTTAAAACTATAGTAATTAGAGTTATACTATAAAGTGATAAGGCTCACCTGGGAAGCTATAGATTATCAAACAAAAGCCCAGTGACAGACTAAGAATATTTCCCTTCAATTTGTTCATCAGGAGATCCCAGAAACCCCCAAAACAAAACAGGGTATAGTACTTATGATAGCTTGAATGTAACTGATGCCCATGAGCTCATAGGGGGTGAGACTATTAGAAGATGTGGCTTTGTTGGAGTAGTTATAGCCTTGTTTGAGGATGTGCATCACTGTAGGGGTGGGCATTGAGGTCTCATACATGCTCAAGACACTCGGTGTTTCAGGTCACTTCCGATTGCCTATGGGATCAAGATATAGATCCTTCTCTACTCTCAGCTCCTTCTCCAGCACTATGTCTGCCTACATGCTCATGTTCTGATGATAATAAACTAAACTTCTGAAACTGTAAGCCATCCAATTAAATGTTTTCCTTTATAAGAGTTGTTATGGTCATGGTGTCTCTTCATAGCAATAGAAACCCTAAGACAGAAGTTGGTACCAGAGACTGGGGTATTTCTATAATACAATAATTGTATTTTGGTTTGGAGTAATATGGACTTTGGGAGTTTGGATTAGGAAAACAAGAGAATGATTTGAGCACTGCCTAATGGAATATTCTAGTAGGAGCATGGAATACCATGGTTCCAAGAGTTATTCGAACTGTGGAGGCCTGACTGAAGCGGTTTCAAAGATGAAGAATATTAATATGTGACCTAGAAATCATTCTTGTGATACTTAGGTAAAAAATATGGCTTCTTTTTGTCCTTATCCAAAGAATATGTCTGAGGCTAAATTAAGAGATTTTGACTAATTCCACTGGCAAAGGAAATCTCAAAACAGTCTAGTATTGATGCTGTTGTATGGTTATCATTGGTCATTCTTATAAAGATTTATAATGAAAAAAGCTGATCAAAAAAAAATACCAAACATACAATTTGAGGAGAAAAGGATCAACAAGAAGTAGAATGAAGTTAGTTCTGTATTCACGGAGATAAACAGATTAAGAAATGGAATAAATGGAGTGATGACCTCAGGGCAAGATCCTGCCCAGGTAAATTTCCAACTTGTGAAAAGGAATTAAAGAAAAGTTTAAAGCAAGGTGTGGTGGTGCACATCTTTAATCCCAGCATTCAGAAGGCAGAGGCAGGAGGATATCTGAGTCTGAGACCAGTCTGGTCTACAGATCCAATTTTAGTACAACCAAGCTTAAGCAGTGAAAGAGACTATCAAAAATAGAAAGTTGGTGAAGATATAATTGAATGAGAGGTCCATGTTCCCGCCCCAGTTAACTGCAGAACTTGGTAACTTCAGGGACGTGATTTTGGAGTTAATGATAGAAAAAAGGGGTTATGGAATTTGCCTCTGCAACTAAGAAAATCTGCTGAATCTAGGCATGTGTTGGGGTGTCCCTGAATGGAGGCTTAGTGAGGTCATTGTGTAAAGCTTTAAAGTTGAAGCCTCGATTGCATTAGAGACCCCAAGATACTGGAGATACCAGAGCCATGGAATACCTGCTGTGGAGAGCTTCTAATAATGGGTAGAACCAGTCCAAGGGAAGAAGTGTGTTTCAGTCAAAAAAGGCTAAATATAATTGGAGATCTGAAAAATATTTTGAAATAAGTCATGGAGATGCAGAGTTTGGAGTTTGCCCAGATGTTTTTTGGTCTTCTTTGGTCCAGTATTTTCTCACTATGCCTCCTTCCCTACATTTTGGAACAGTAATATGTATCCTGTGCCATTATATGTTAGACCTTTTTTTAAAAAAGTTTGATTTTAAAAGAAATTACAGTTAAGAGATTATATGAATCTCAGGAGAGACTTTAAACTTTAGACTTTTAAATGTTGTAGAGATGTTATAGACTATAGAATGTTGTAGAGATTGTTATAGACTTCAATATATAAGTTTAACTAAATGCATCATGCATTATGATATTACTATAAGCTTATGGGGGCCAGGGAGTGGAATGTGGTAGTTTGAATGTAATTGGCCCCCATAAACTCATAAGAGGGGCACTATTGGGAGGTATTGTTTTGTTGGAGCGGGTATTGTCTTGTTGGAGGAAGTGTGTCACTGTGGGGGTGGACATTCAGGTCTCATATATGCTCAAGCCACACCTAGTGTATCAGATCACTTTCTCTTGCCTATGGGATCAAGATGTAGCTCATTCACCACTCTCAGTTCCTTCTCCAGCACCATGTCTGCCTGCATGTTACCATGCCTACCATTATGATAACGGACTAAACTTCTGAAACTGTAAGCCACCCAATTAAATGTTTTCCTTTATAAGAGTTGTCGTGGTCATGGTGTCTCTTCACAGCAGTACCCTTCTTGGTTACCTGCTAGAACTAAATGATAAGTCTTTTTGCAAAAGATGCCACAAATTTTGATCACAGGGCATTGAAAGAAATCAACCTGGTATTGATCTGCAAGTTTCTTCACTGCTGGATAGCTTTCAACATTTTCAAAAGGTGTTATGCAGACTGTGGAGGAAGAAAAGTCATCAACAGTCTTACCCAGGTGTGAATTTTGTGAGTTATAGTAATGACCAGCCTGGAAATATATGTCCATTGGCACAAGAGTGTCATAAAAATCAACAACTTTCTGATTGAATTTAAGACCCACTCCACAGGAGGAAACTCATGACTAGTACTGTAATTCTGGCTAAGAATTCCTCATGGCTTGGGTTACAGTCACAGAATCTGGTGGTCATAGGACCTAAGGGCAAAACCTGTTACTATTACTTTGACAGAAGGACATAGTATCAAACTTCTTTCCGAATACATATCTTTGTGTCAATAGATTACAGGAGCATTGACAACTCAAAGACAGCTGCATAACAAAGCACCAACACAGCAGGGGTTGCAAGAGCATGTCAAGAGCAATGGACCTCTCTTGACAATTTGCAGGCATCTACAGAAGTCATAGAGTTTTCTCCCCACCACAATCACTACTGCTCATATAACCTCGGTGAGGGGCTTTGTGAACCACCGTGATTTAGAAGTTTTGTTTACTTTCAGAATCTTTAGAACCTCCCCTTCCCATCTAGGAAGGAGTGGATTCAACTCAGAGGTAGTCGCTACACAGCACAAGGGAAGCACAAGGGGGAAAAAAGGAAGTCTTAGGAGGGGTGTGTGTGTGTGTGTGTGTGTGTGTGTTTGTGTGTGTGGCTGGGGTGGAGTAGTATAACTCACTGACCTGAAAGAGCAGAGGTGAGTCAATAGGGTCTGGTAGTGAAGAGGCAGGGGGAAACAAACAAAAACAAATTATTATAAAATTTTATAGTAAAACCTATTATTCCATATGCTGGTTTTAAAAAAGAATTAGTGAGAAACTAAGTAAAAGAAAATAAATTGTGTGCATTATAGCTCATATCTGCAAACCCCATACTTGATAGATACAGACAGAAGAATTGCAAGCAAGCCTGAGCTACAAAGTAAATCCCTATCACAAGTAAATGATTGAACTTATAAAGTAAGTTGTTTGTTTTTCATATGTTTATATAGTTTTAAAATATTTTCTTCTCTAGAGTCGAGAAGCTAAATAAGAAGGTGAACCCAAAGAAAAACATATAAGCATCCCCCTGAATATTAACCTTCATCAGGCGATGAAAGAAGACAGAGACAGAGACCAACATTGGAGCACTGGACTGAAGTCTCACGATCCAAAGGAGGAGCAGAAGGAGAGTGAGCACGAGCAAGGAACTCAGGACGGCGAGGGGTGCACCCACACACTGAGGCAATGGGGATGATCTATCGGGAACTCACCAAGGCCAGCTGGCCGGGGACTGAAAAAGCATGGGACAAAACCGGTCTCGCTGAACATAATGGACAATGAGGACTACTGCGAACTGAAGAACAATGGCAATGGGTTCTTGATCCTATTGCATGTAATGGCTTTGTGGGAGCCCAGGTAGTTTGGATGCTCACCTTAATAGACCTGGATGGAGGTGGGTGGTCCTTGGACCTCCCACAGGGCAGAGAAACCTGCTTGCTCTTTGGGCTGAGGAGGAAGGAAGACTTGATTGGGGGAGGGGAGGGAACGGGAGGTGGTGGCGGGGAAGAGGCAGAAATCTTTAATAATTAAATTAATTAATTAATAAAAAAAATCAGCAAGGAAAAAAAAATAAAATAAAATAAAATAAAATATTTTCTTTGCAATACTAGGCATGACTTCCCTCTTGTTGAACCAGTCTGAAGATCAATTAGACAACTGTTGTTTACTACCAAGGTACACACACCACATCTTCCCCCTCAGGGTTTCTGTGCCATGCTGTTCATTGTTGTAGTTCATAGGTGTCATAGCTGTGTAGGACTATTGGCTGTTTCCCTCCTTTGGAAGCTCATATGGTACCTCTGTTGCCATGAAAACTAGGGAGGAAAACTCAGGGAGGAGGTTTTCAGGTCATGTCCATCTCAAGTACTCTAGTGCAAAGTGTCTTCAGAAGTAGGGACTTACCTTCCACCTCTGGCAGGCAACCAAGGCCAATGCCAATAGTCTTTAATGTTTGGGGGTCTTTTGGACAACCCTAACCAACAACTAGATGGATTAGTGTTTCCCTTACTCCACATCCTAACCAGCATGATCTGGCATTTGTTTTATTGATCATGGACATTCTGTTGAATATAAGATGAAATATAAAAAAGTTTTGATTTGAATTTCCCTGATAAATAAGGACATTGAACATTTCTTTAAGTATTTTTGAGCCATTTGAGTCTCTTCTTTTGAGAATTCTATGTTTAGGTCTACACCCCCTTTTTTTTTAATTGGGTTATTTGTTTACTTGATGTCCAGGTTTTTTCATTCTTTACTTATTTTAGAAACTATCCCTCTATCAGATGTGTAATAGGTAGAGATCTTTTCCTGTTCTGTACGCTGCCTTGTCCAAATGATGGTGTCCTTTGCCATACAGAAATATTTTGGTTTCATAAAGTTCCAATTATTAATTTTTGTTCTTAGTGCCTATGCTATCAGTGTTCTATTCAAAAAGTCATTCCTCTGTGTCATTAAGTTCAAAACTTTCTTTTCTACCAGACCCAGCATATCTGGCCTTATATTGAGGTCTGTGATCCATTTGGAGTTGAGGCTTGTGCAAACTGATATGTATGTATTTACATTCTTCTATATGCAGCCTTCCAGTTTGACCAGCACCATTTATTTTCTCTCTTTTTTCAAGTGCTAGGATTAAAGCCAGAGCCTTTCAATGCTGACCATGCATCCTGCCACTAAACTAGATCCTCAATTCTTGTCTAATGTAATTTTAATGGTATCTTCAAGCCCACGTCTTTACTCACGGATCATTTTATGCACCCCCAATAAAAGTTCTCCCTTGAAAATATTAAATTATAAAGGTCCCAATCTCTAAACAATTAGTCCAAGAGAAGGCACAGTGAGACTTCAGAAAGAAACAAACAAACAAAGGAATGTTAAATAAAAAGAAGACTTTATTACTCAAGACCTCTAGTGAGAGATCATTTTTAAGGGAATAATAGCATATTTCCAGAAAATAAATATGGATGTCCTCTAGTGAGGGGCACAGGTCAGTTCATTTGCATATTTTGCTGATGTAACTAGGCTTTAAACATGTATTAAATGGAGAACCAATGATCTAGACACCCCCTCATAGACCCACTAACATAAAGGACAACAATATAACAACAAAAAACAGAGAGACTTATTTAAAGGAAAAAGACAAAAAGCTAAAAGACAGTATTGGGAGCTAAAAATATGTTATTAGAAATCTGGGGGTATAGTTCAGTGTTAAATTGCTTGGTTGACATGTGTGAGATCTTGAGACTGATCTCCAACATGATAGGAGAACAGGAAACATAATTAACATGCTCTATGCATGTAGTAAGGGAAAGTGTCCATGGAGAAAACTGACTGCAAGGATGGGGTTAAGAGAAAGATTAAGACTTAAAATGTCAAAGGCTGAAGCACTGACTAAGAAAGATGAATGAGAGGACATATATCTGGGGATGAGATAATTCAACTAAGCTCAGAAGAAGAAGGACAAGGCTCTGGGCCAGTGATGGCAGGCTGGATGCCCTCAGCCCCCAGAGCCCTTCTGTAAGTCACAATGGTCCGTTCGTACTTGTTCTAATGTAGTTAGGTGCAACGGGCCAATTTTAAGCAGGTATGGTTCCTAACAAGAAGTTTCCAGCGATTTCAGTAAGTGACTCCAGAGCATCCTGTAGACAAGGAGTCCACGAAGAGAAACTGCAGCTGCACCATGATAGCTCTGAGAACAGCAACACAAAAGCATCTTAGTGTTCTGGGTGCACTTGAGAAGCTGGGCCAGCAAGCACACTGAGCAAGAAATTCAACAGGATTTTATTACAACACAGGAGTACTGTATCTTTTTCCCATTGGTTGGGCTCTAACCTCACAGTCTCTTGTGGATAGATCTCTTTAAAAGCATAAACACAACGAAAATGATGAAAAGGGGGAAGGAGTTGGGAGCTCTGGGCCCTAAAATTCCAGTAATGAGTACAGCAGGGCCTTTGAGTAAACAAATGTTTTACCCTTTGGGGGAAGATTAAAATATTTGCATGAAGGTTTTTCAAGGTTGGGAGATTAAAGGATTTTAAAGTTCCAAAAGGTGGAGGAGGCTGATGGATTATTGGCCATTGGTGGTCTAGCTGAGTCTAATAGAATGAGAAAACAATGTTTCTCACATACCTAAGACAAGTAGTTCTCAACATGGTTTGGGGCGCAAACAGCCACCAGCCACTCCCCACCCTGTCGAACATTACCACTGCTACTGAGGAGAGTTTGCCTTGAATAGCCACAACATGACGAACACAGTCAAGAAAACTCCACACATGAGGCACAAATGGAGAGCACAAGAGCTAGCCAGTAAAAGACAGGGAATAGAGCCAAAACAAAGGGTCAGGCAAGGAGGCTCAGCATCCAGGCCAGTGACTTCACTCACTGTTTCCAGCCAACTCTCCTCCCTTCCCTTTAGCTACATCTTATTTATATACCATTGTAGGGCAGTGTAGTAAGGCAACACCGTTCACAGACATCCCCAGTCCCTTACTCTCAATCCTCCTTTCTTTCTTTCCTTCTTTTCTTGTTTTGTTTGTTTCCAGTATCCATTCTTCTTATTACATTTCCCAAAACCCAGTGGCTGACTTGGTTTATAATATCTGGATACTGATATTTATGTCCTTTTTTTAGTCTATTGTTAAGCCAACCTCCCACATATTCATCCCATTTTTCCCCTTTGCCTCAGTTAGTCTCACTTCTCTGTATGTGCCTCTCCCTACTTTTTCTAACTAATACTAAACACTAGTATCACCATGTGCTTACATCTTCTCTTTTGCTTTTTTTCCCACTCAGACTAACATATTGCTACACACAGTATCATTGGGGTCACTTACTCTATAACTAACTGTCTAAGAAAGTGTCTGTTTTGTATGCACCTGCTACTCTAGGGTAAGAATGGGTAACTACTCTATAATGACTGTTGCTGCAGACAATATTCAGTCCACAGAGGCAGAACTAGAGATGGAGCCCTGTATCTGGAACATGAGTCTAGCTGATGAAAATATCATCCCCACTGTGCTGCAACAAGTCTCTCTTGAACACTGGAAACCCAACCACTGAAAGAAGGGAAGTAATAAATTAAAATAACAAAAGCAACAACAAATCTTAACTAACAATCTAATCCCAGATGGGCAGATCCCAGGGCAAAAAATACATGGAACATAAAAACCAAGATACTGTCTCTTCCAAAAGTTAAAATTCCTAGTAATGACCCAGAAGAGAATGACTGAGATGAAATTCCAGATGAAAAATTCAAAAAGAATGATTATAAATATGTTAAACCAACTCAAAAAGATTCTAAGTATTTTCATAAAGGACATAAATAGACACAAGAATGAAATAAGGATGTCAATCAATGATATGAAAATAAAATTTAGCCAGGTGGTGGTGATGAAAGCCTTCAATCCCAGCACTCAGAGGCAGAAGCAGGCATATCTCTGAGTTCAAGTCCAGCCTGGTGTACAAAGTGAGTTCCAGGATATCCTGAGCTACATAGAGAACCCTGTCTTCAAAAAAAGGAAGGAAGAGAAGGAGGAAAGAAAATAGAATTTAATAAGGGATAGAAATACTGTAGAAAACACAAACCAAAATGATAATGGAAAATCATTGAAATAAAAAACACAGTAGGACAATTAAAAAGTTCAGTGAAAAGCCTGACCAATTAGAATGAATCTATGAAAGATAGAATATCAAAGATTTGAAGATGAAAATGGAGAAATAAAAACATTTGTTAAGGCTGTTGATAAATTTTTAATGTAGAAACTGAATATGTAAAAATTGTTGGGACCCATGAAAAGAAAAATCTATATATTAAAGTCATATAGAAGGGATAAGAATTTCATGTAAAAGGTACAAAACTATTTTTAATTACATTATAGAAGAAAATTTCTCAAATCTAGGGAAAGAAAAAATAATCAGGATGCAAGAGAAACACAGAACACCAAACACAACAGCAATAGAAATTGAACTTTATTTATCATATTATAGTTAAAACATTAAATGTATAGAACAAAGAAAAGACGTTGAAAGATACAAAAGAGAAGGGGGAACTCACATACAAAGATGGTCCATAAGAATAATTGCTGATATTTCAGTCCAAACCATGAAAGCAAGATGTACTTGGTCTACTGACTTTCAAATTCCCAAAGATCACAGTTGCCAACCCAGTCAAATATATCCAGCATCATTTTCTATAGTAATTGACGGTTGTGGTGACTTGAATGAGAAAGGGCCCCATTGACTGTATCTGAATGCTTGGCTCCCCATTAGTAGAACTGTTTGGGAAGGATTAGGAAGTGTGGCCTTGCTCCATTGTCAGAATAGATGTGGCCTTGTTGGAGGAGATGAACCACTGGAGATGGGTTTTGAGATTTCAAAATCCTATGCCAAGCCTAGTCAGTCATAGCCAGCCCCCCTGCCACCTCACTCCCCTGCTTGCTTCCTACATATCAGGATATGAAGATTTCAGTGAATGGTCCAATGCTGTGCCTGTCTGCTCCCCACCATGATGATCATGGACAAACCATATAAAGCTATAAACAAGCCATGATTAAATGGTTTTTTAAATAAGAGTTGCATTGGCCATAGTATCTCTTCACAGCAATAGAACACAGACTAAGATAACAGTGGAAGAAAAGGAGATTAAGGAATGCATGAACACTAAGTCAGCACTACAGAGGATGGTAGAAGAAATACTTCGGCCTAAGGAGGAAGATAAAAACGCTCAAGGGACTTTAGGAGTTAAAATAAGTGGTGTCTTGTGACTCTTTAAACAAAATAAGACTAAGAAAATTCCAAATAATACAAAATCAAGAAAATAACAGGTGGCAATGTATATCTTCCAACAATACCTCTCAATATCAATGACCTAAATTCACCCATCAAAGAACATAGACCAACAGATTGGATTAGAAAACAAAATCCCTCTTTCTGATGCCTCCAAGAAACACATCTTACTGCCAAAGATAAACACTATCTTAGGGTAAAATGACAGAAAAATATTCCAAGCAAATAAACTAAGAAACAAGTAGGTGTTAGTATTTTAATACCTGACAAAATAGACTTCAAAACTTTTTCTCCAATAGAGATAAATTGAGTTATTTAGTGTTGATCAAGAGGTCAATATATCAAGAGAAAATTACAATTCTAAATATATGTGTACTGAATATAGATAGGCTCATCCAAATTTATAAAGCAATTATTGCTATATTTAAAGTCACAAATTAATACCAACACAATAAAGTTGGGAAGTTCATTACCCCACTCTCACCATTAGACAAAATGACTGTTAAAAATGAATAAAGAAATACTGGAATTTATAACATCATAAATCAAATTTACTTAGCAGAAATCTACAGAACATTCCATCTAAATACCAAAGAATACACATTCTCTTCAGCATCATATAGACCTTTCTCTAAAGTATATTAAATATCAACACACAAATAAAGTCTAAACAAATATTGGAAAATTAAAACATCTTATGTTGTATCTTAAAACAATGAGATAAAACTATAAATCAACAGCAGAAGAAATTACTAATGGAGATAAAATAACATACTACTGAGTGATGACTTGGGTCAATGAAGTGTAGACAGAATTTTCCTGCCCTGCAGTAGCTCTTAAATAAACACACTGAGGTTTATAATAATTACAAATGCTTAGCCAATAGCTCAGGCTTATTACTAATTAGCTCTTAAATTTTAAGTTAGGGGGAGAGGAGTGGGGGGAGGGAGAGAGGAGTGGGAGGATGGGGAGGGAAATGGGAGACTGGGAGGAGGCAGAAATTTTTTTCAACAAAAAATAAATAAATAAATAAAAATGAACAGAGGAAAAAAAAGTTAACACATATTCCTTATTTACGCTCTGCCACATGGCAGTACCTTTATAAACATGGTACATTCATCTCCTGCTTCCTCTGCATCTGGCTGGCAATTCTAGATTCCTCTCTTTTTCCTCCCAGAATTCTCCTAGTCTGCTCTCCTGCCTAAGCTTATTCTGTTCAGCTATTGGACAGTCAGCTTCTTTATTAAACCAACCACAGCAACATATATTCATACAATGTAAATTAATATTTCACAGCATTGCATAAATCAATATATAAATTTTAAAAAATATAAAATTAAGTGAAAACAAGATATCCAAATCTGCAGGATACAGTGAAGACATACCTAAAAGAAAAGCTTGGAATTTTAAGTGTTTACATTTTTAAAAATCAAGGAGATAGAAAAAAATGTAAAAAGGCAAGAAAAAATCTGATGATGCACCTAATGGCATTGGTAAAGCCAAAACAAACCAATACCAAAAGCAGTAGATGGAGAGAAACAATGAAGAAAATAAGAGCAAAAATTAGTGATAGTGAAAGAAAAAAATAGGATTAATGAAACATAATTGTTTCTTTGAAAAGTTAAAACTGACAAATCCTTAGCCAAATTAACCAGAAGAAAAAAAGAGGGAAAAGACACAAGTTAATACAACTAGAAAGGGAAAAATAGATGTTAGAACAGATACTAGGGAAATTCAGAGACTCACAAAGATAATCACTAAAATAGGGTCAAGGGCACTGGAAGAAAACCCACAGAACCAAGATAACCCAGGCTCATGGAGACTGAACTGACAAATAGGAGCCTGTGTGGGACTGACCTGGCTCCATATGTGTTATGGATGTGTAACTTGGTCTTCTTGTAGGACTCCTGACAGTGGCTATCTCTGGTTCTATTGCCTGATTTTGGGATCCTTTACTCCTGCCAGATTGCCTTGACCAGTCTTAATAGAAGAGGAAGTGCCTGGTCTTATGGTCAGTCTTACTGCAACTTGATATACAGTGGTTGGCTGGTGTCCTTGGGAGGCCTGCCCTTTTCACATTACTCATTATTGCTTGCGGGTGTTAATTAATTAAATATTTAAACAATCCTTTATATCCCTCTATGGAAAAACAAGTTTAGGCCATGTATTTAGGTCATGGACAATCACTTGCCCTTGTCATTGTACACAGCCTGAACTCACGAGAACTTGGCTCATGTAATTCTTCTTACCCCTCAGAGTATAAATTGTCTGATGCTCTCAGTAAAGCTGGCTATTGTATGACACTTTAGTTTGCCTCATTTCTTGGCTTTATTCCTTGAGGTCACATCACCCCTAGAGCAGTGACATAACCCTATTTACAGATAGCAAGATTCTATACACAAGAGACGCCAAAGACTCCACCAGGAAACTCCTAAAGTTGACAAACACGTCTAGCAAAGATTGCAGAACTAAAATAAACAAATTGGAAACCTTCCTATGTAGCAAATATAATAAAAACCCAGAGACAGATATTGGGGTTCAAGTTGAAGATCAGAAAAGCAAAGCAGCCAAGCCACTAGAGTGACCTTACCTCTACCAGGACTCTACAAAAGGATGATCCTGCCTCTACGAATCCTCAGATTAAAACTGAGTTTGATTCCTGTCTCCTCCCATTTCACAGTCCTCTCTAGTGCTGGGATTAAAGGCATGCAACACCACTGCCAGCCTCTATGGCTATCTAGTGTGGCTGCTGGGATTAAAAGTGTGTGCAACCACTGTCTGGGTTGTATGGCTGACTAGTGTGGCTGCTTTGCACTGATCTTCGGGCAAACCTTATTTATTTCAACACAAATAATATACCATCATATTCCTATATATCAAATACAAGCAGACTGAGAAAGAAATCGGGGAAACAATATCACAATAGCCTCAAGAAAAATGAAAATATGTGGAATAAACCTAAACAAAGGCCATGAAAGACCTGTACAATGCCTCCTTTCACATACTGAAGAAAGCAAGGATGTCAGAAAGCATCCTTTCAATTACATAGATTTGTATTACTAGTACTGTGAGAATTACTGTTCTACCAAAAGTGATCTATAAAGTCAATGTAATTGTCATCAAGATTCCCAGACAATTTTCAAAGAACTAAAAAAAAAAAAAAATTCATATGGAAACACAGAAGATCCTGGGTAGCCAAAACAACCCTGAATAATAAAAGCACTGCTAAAGATATCATCATTCCTAATTTGAAGTTACACTACAGAATCAGAGTAGTAAAAAACAGTATGGCACTGGCATTAAAATAGATATATTAATATATTAATGAATGGAATAGAATCAAGGACCCAATATAGGTTCATATACTGACAGCTGCAGGGGGCTAATGAAATCCTGGTGCTTAATAAGTGTGTAGCCATGTCAAGGACCCCAAAACCTTAGACCTGACCTAGGCTCAAGAAAAGGCAACGCCTTCTCCTGGTCCATGTGTTGGTGTTGATAGTGTGTGCAGAAAATGCCCACCGTAGCTTTCTTCCCATGGATATTTACAGCCTGAAAACAGCTTCTATCATCTATATTAGCTAAATCTGACTCTTTGTTCAGTTGTATATAATAACTGACCCTTTGTTCAGTTGTATATAATAACCATGCCTATTTGTTTAGATGAATACAGTAATTCTTTCTCTGTGTTCAACTGTATTAAAATAAACATGGTTATTTTCCTAGGTACTGCTGCTTCTTCACCAGAGAGCCCAGAACAACCAATACCAATTTTTCTGTCCATGTGTCCATGAGTCTGTCCTTTCCTTGTTCCCTTATAATTAGAGTTCTAGAATCCAGCCATGAAAAGATACAGCAGACAGCCACCTGTTTTTAAACATTTTTGTCAAAATACATATTTGTAAAAAAAAAAAAGCATCTTTAGCAAATAGTGTTAGGAAAACTTGAAATCAACATGTAGAAGAATGAAACTTGAAACTGCACACAAATCAATCCAAATGGATAAAACTTCTAGAAGAATGATTAAAGAGTACAGGATATAGTCTCAGCTAAGGACTTTCTTGAAGCATGATTAATAAAAACTCAGAGACAGATATTGGAGTTCGACCTAAAGATCCAAAAAGCAAAACAGCTAGCCATTTTTTCTTACAATGACCTTAGTCTGAAATGGCGATCCTGCCTCCAGGAATCTCAGAATGAGACTGAGCATGAGAGCTGTCTCCTCCCATTTTATAATACTCTCTAGGGCTGGGATTAAAGGTGTGCACCACTGGGATTAAAGGCATGCACCACCTGGTTTCTATGACAAACTAATGTGCCACCACTGCCTGGTCTGTAAGACTGACCAGTGGAGGCTGTTTTACTCTCTGAGTCTCAGCAAAGTTTTATTATCAAAATACAAGTGAAACGCCACCACACTTTCTGACTAGTGTTCCAGTTGTTTAGGAAATAAAACCAGCAACTCAACCAATAAAGTCAACAGCTGGGACTTCATAAAATTAAAGTTTCTATACATCAAAGAAAATTGTCAATCTACTGAAGAGGCAGCCTATAATAGAATGGGAAACAATTTTTGCCAGTTATACATAAAGCAGGAGATTAGTGTCTAGAATAAATAAAGAACTCAAAAACCTGAACACCAAGAAAACAAAAGAAATCTAATTTTTTTTAAAAAAAAAAAAAAGGTTCTCAGAAGAAGCACAAATAGCTAAAAAAAAAAAAAAAAAAATTTACCATCCTTGGCCATCAGGGAAATGCAAATTAACAACTACTTTGAGATTTACCTTATCTCAGTCAGAATAATATCAAACTGCTCTCTAAATTTACATCTCTGTACCCATACATTAGTCATCTCTCAGACCTCATCAGAGATGTGGTCTGTGCAGTGGGTGATGTTTGTTCAGAAACTCACAACTGATAAAAAGTGCAAAGTGTGAGTATCAGAAGAGTCCTAGACATAAAGGAGACATCTATTACTCCCCCCCACACACACACCACATACACACACCAAAAAAAAGGTAAGCGCTAGAGGCCAGAGACAACTGATCAAAACAATGTCTTCTAGCTATGACTAGACTGATGTACTCAGGAACTCATACCAGTTGTGGTTGCCTGAACAAGACCTCCACAAGATCCAGCTAGTCAACATTCTAGCACAAGGGAGGAAGGGTTTGTGATCCCTTCCATTCAGTTGAGAAACTAGTGACAGTTGATGGCTTCTGGAGGTGAAAGAGACATTTTAAGGGCAGAGCCCTTGGTAGAGCAACCATGCTCTAGAGGGTGGTTTTATCGCCAGGAGTATATGGCCAACACAACCTGGACTTTGTGGGGTATTTTCTTTAAAAGTATAAAAAGAAGACATGAGATTGAGAGTGGGTAGTGGGGGAGGGACATATCTGAGAGGAGCTACAGGGAGGAGTAGGGTGTGGATATGGTCAGAATACACTGTATGAAATTCTCAAAGAGTGAAAGGACCCTGTAAACAAAGGAGCAAGACAGTTATGATTCTGAGTTGTGTGTAGAACATAGAAAAGGAGAACATTTGGACAAAATTAAACGCTTGACTATGATCTTCATTCAAGCTGAGATTTCTTCTAATCGTCTTCTTAGTTCCTTTATTGGGGATGGGATCAAGTAATAACTGAAGTCTAGTCTTGGGAAAGATTCCCATGTATCTCTTATGATTCTTCTTCTTTGAGGATTGGAAAAGGGTTTGAAAACGGGAAAAGAAGGAAATGGAAGAGACTTGAGTAAATGGGGGGGGGGAATCACAGTATTGAGTGCTCAACATTACCTCTAGGGATTTCTCTTAGAACCGTCATCTCCAAGCCAGTTTCTCTGACACATCATACAGAAGCCACGGGAAAGCAGGCAGTGACAGAAGTCATTGAAAGGAATGGCTTTGTAGTGCTGTTGCTGCTGCTGCTGTTGTTATTTGACATGATTTCATTATGTAACCCTGTCCGGCTTGGGATTCACAGATATGAGTGCCACCATGTTAGGCATGAGCAGCAGTTTTAAACTAAGGTACAGTTGAATAATGTACTTGTAACAGATAGTGCTCAATGGCTGTCACTCTAAACAGTGCACTACAGCAGGATTCTCCTGTGTGGATCAGGGACTCGAAGGCGTGTCTGGACTGAAGGCATTTACTTTTTAAGCTGAAATAACTGGCAAGAAGTAAGAAAAATAAAGACTACATATTTAAATTCTTGTCATCTTAACCTCCAACACCAGAGCAGGGGACGACTTTGAATGTAGTGCTTTCTCCCAACTCCTACTGAGATATTAACAAACAGCAGGAAGCAATGTCTTATGAATGATTTGTGGAAAGGACCAAACAACAGAGAGAAGAGACAGGCCATAAGGGCATTCATTGAAGAAGAAAGAAGACCTTCAGATGAAGGATCGCCTGAGGCAGCGATTCTCTGTCTGTGGTTCCAGACCTCTCAAGGGTGAAGTGACCCCTGTGAAGGGGTCGCTTAAAACCATCAGGAAACACTGATATTTACATTAGGATTCATAACAGTAGCTAAATTACAGTTATGAAGTACCAACAGAATGAATTGATGGTTTGGAGGGGGGGGGGTCACTTAATACAGGCACTGTATTAAGCCACAGCATTAGGAAGGCTGAGACCCACCAAGACGTTTATGCAGGTTACAGAAACACAAATGAGCGTAGCAGTGGGGCCAGGACACTGCAAACAAACACCCTCACAATGTGTTTACTTAATGCTAAAGCAGAAATCAAACATAAGAGTGTTATTGGAGGGCTCTGCATCTCTCTGCATCTGCATCCCTCACTTTCCTTAAGCAAGTGGATGCTGGAAGCGGTATAAAAGACAAATTACTCATCTGTCCCTCCACACAGCGTTTTGTGCAGCCAGTGCCTTCAGAAGCACACAATGCGCTGCACACTGTTCTGCCCAGACTGCAGATACATGGAGGGCAAGGACGACTGGAAAAAGCTCTACTCAAATGTGTCGCTTAACTTCTAGCGTACCGTAGATAGCCAGTATTTTTAAACTAGCAGTTTAATTATTTTTTATTTCTATCTAGAAACCACCACTCATTATGCAATAAGGAAAAAAAATCAAATAAAGCCTGCAGATTTTAGTGTCTCTTAATCCATGGTAAAAATAGTCTCAGACCACCCAATTTTCCTATGAATCAGGTAAAAATGATTCAACTAATGACTACTTACTCACAGCACTGCAGTGCCTTGTTCTTACTGTGAGCTTTACCATATCGTCCATCTGACAGACACAAACCACGGATTGACTAGTAGCTTAAAATAAAGCTATACATTTTACCAGAATGGGCAAGCAAACATGTTCAGGATGTTCCTTTTCAGAAATTATGTCTCCCTTGCCTAATAATAGATAATCAAATCCCCGGGTTACAATATGGGAACAAACCACAGGAAAATGTGAGGGTTTTTTCTTTCTATTTTCCTTTTATTGAAATATATTTCTTATTAGCACAACATTATTCTGATTTTTACCTTCCCCCAGCTCCTCCCAGATTCTCCCCGACCACATCTCCCATACAAATCCACACACACCCTTTCTTTCTCTCTCTCTTGTCCAAAAACAGGCATCTAAAAACTAATAATAAAATAAAAAAGATAAAATGTGGAATATGACAAAACAGAAGAAAAAGAGTTAAAGGAGAACACATAGAGATGCAGGGATGCATACATAAATCCCATAAAATACAAAACCATGAACCATAATATATACACAAAGGAATTGTAAGATTAAAACAAAAAATCCTGAGCCAAAGAACCTACAAAAAAAAAAAATGCCAGTGAGTTAGTTTAGTGTTGACCATCTACTGCTGGGCATGTGGCCTGGCCTTAAATGTGATTTGTATCCCCAGTGAGACTCTTTTGGAGAAAACTAATTTTAATTTTCAAGCAGTTACCAATTGGAGATAGTGTCTGGGTAATGGGTGGGGGTTTGTATCTACTTCTTCTCTCAGCACTAGGACCCCGAATGTGGCCCAGACCTGTGCAGGCTCTGTGAGTTTGTATGTGTGCTGCTCCTGTTGTGTTTGGAGGGCCTTGTTTCTTTGGTGTCCTCCCATCCACTCTGGCTCTTACAATCTTTTTGCTTCCTCACCTGAAGGGTTCCCTAAGGCCTGAAAGGAGGGATTTGGCGGCAACATCCCATAAAGGATTGACGACTATTCTAGAGTCTCTCTTTCTATGCACATTGTCTAGCTATGGATCTTGTATTTATTCCTGTCTACTGTAGAAGGAAGCTTCTCTGATGATGGCTGAGCAAAGAGGTACCGATCTATGAGTATAGCAGAATGCCAATTGTAGTTCCTATGTAATCTAACTAGTCTGAGGTTCTTGGGCACCCAAGCACCATTGTGTATGAGTTCCATCTCCTGGAGTAGAATGTGCATGCAATCGGATATTGGTTGGTTATTCCCACAACTTCTGTACCAATACTACCCCAGTGTATCTTGCAGGCAGGTCACAATTGTAGATGGAAGGGTTTAGAGCCGGGTTGGTGTTTACCTTTCTCCTTTGGAAGCATGCAGAGTACCTGCCAAAACCATGAACACTAGTTCACAGGGGCGCAGGCCCTAGATAGGTGATAGATTCCCTTCTCCATGTTCAGTGAGTGGTGTAGGTGGTGTCTATCAATTAGGGCTTCACTGTCAACAACAGATTGGGGTGTGTGGGAGTTTCCATAGGGTTGCTTTGGACAACAACTCTATTAGATTTAACTTATTCCTGGAACTGGAGGCTCGTTTGGTGCTAAGAGATGTCCAGGTGGGTCTCTGTTTCCTCTATCATTTGGCAATGTCAGTTAGATCACTTTCATATATGTATAAATTTTAGAAGCTTCTACTGTATTAAGTTTCTATATGAACCCCCAAGTGGCTCTTAAGTGTCCCTCGCCTATTCCCTCTCTCGCCTCTAGCTTCCCTCCTTCTCCCTCTTTGATAGTCTCTCCCAGTACCCCTCCCTTGTGGTTGTTTGAACAAGAATGGCCCCCACAGGCTCACGGATTTGAATACTTAATCACCTGGAAGTGGTACTATTTGAGCAGATCGGGAGGTGAGAGCCTGTCAGGTATGGCCACTGGGGTTCCTGGGGTAGAAAGTCTTTCTGGATACAGGGAGTTGACCCAAGAAATGGGAACAGGCTAGAAGGAGTAGTGGGGCTGAGGGGGTTCGCGAGGTGGAGGGAGGAAAGCAGGGTCCGCAGCAGGATCTAAATAGTCCCCTGGAGATAAGGATCTGAGAGGAAGGAGAGGCACAGCAGGTGGCCTGCTTCAGGTCCCAGCGGAGGGTTTAGGTAATCAGATTTGGAGCAGAGAAGAAAGTGAAGATCGCCTACCTGATTCCCAGACTAGTATAGCCAGATTTCCAGGGAGAACCTCCGGAGTTTGTAGGCTGAACCAAAGGGGTCCGGTGAAGGTCTAAGACTGTAGTAAGGCTCTGTTTTATCCCTGGAAACCCTGGGAAGGTGGCCAAGAGGGAGGCGGGGCGACAGCAGCTGGCCTGCTCGGCAGCTGAGGATAAGACTGGGGGAACTGGAATTGGCGGACCTAAGGAAGGTGACGATCGTCCACCTTGACTGGCCGGCGTGAAAATGGTTTTTTAAACTAAGTAGTTGCATTTATCAAAGCCTGTGGCAACTGTTTTCTAATTTTATTTTGTATCTTCAGCTTCATTGGTGGTTTACACCCATTTGAATTAGAGAAATTCAGACAGGGGGAGTCATGATGCCCCAATTAATGCCTTTTGTTCTAGACAGGCTGAGAAAAAAAGACTTCAAAACAATGTCTTTACAAATAAACCCGTGCCGGTAGCAGACTGCATTTACCCTAATCCCCCACACCCCTCCTTTTGTCACGGAAATCTTGTCTTTGCACTGTTGAAATCGCTAAGAGGAAGGGGGATCAAGTCGCGCATCTCCGCCACCAGTTAAGATTTTAATAAATAAAACCCTGACTGGTGACATGTTTCGTTCTATTATCTACCTGAGAGGGCTGAATGCAATGAATTAAAGATGCCATGTTCTCAGCACCAGGTAAACCAGCTTCGGAGGAACCAAACTGCTGTTGACTAGATGTTCTCACCTAGAATGCTCCCTATCCCATAATCATCATTGTCCCAAGTCGTTTGAAAACAAATTTTAAACAGGTGTCCCTCCGCTTTGCATGGACCTGTCCTCTGGTTACTCTTGCATTTAAAAAAAAAAAAATTCATCAGTTCTGGAATGGGGAATGACTTTTTTTTTAAGAGATGCAGACTCTGGGAGGGACCAGGGAAAGTTGGATTGCAAGGGGAAAATGGGAAGAGGGTAGCGGGGCTTCAGGTGGGTGTGGGGGAACCGCGGAAGGGTCGAGTCACTGCTGCCCCCGCTGCCCGCGCGAGCCTGCGATTGGCCGCGCCGCCTAGCACTCGGGGAGGCGCCGCTCCGCGCGCCACCGCCCCTCGCTCCCCGCCGGCTGGGCTCCGCGCGCCTCCGAGCGCTCCGAGGAGAAGCGCAGAGCTGGCAACAGCGTCCATCTGTGCGCGCTGCCCTCCTGCGCCCTAGCCCGCCATGGGGCCAACTTGCAACTCCTAGGGCTCAGCTTCGGGACAAGAGAAATCTGAGAAGCATCAAGCAGAAACCAAGATGAGTTTCCGCAAGGAGGATGGCGTGAGCAGCCTGTGCCAGAAGGCACTGCACATCATCACCGAGCTGTGCTTCGCGGGCCAAGTGGAGTGGGACAAGTGCTCGGGCATCTTTCCCGCCGATAGGGCCAGCCAGGGAGGAAGTGGCACAGGTAAGGGGATCGACCTGAGCTGTCCCGGACAAGAGGTATCTTCGGGGCAACCTCCTGACTGGCGCCTGTCTCGCCCGGCCAGGGCGACTTGCTCGCTTAGTTTGTCGCCAGCACCTGCTGGTCTCTGCTCCTTGGCGGATCTCGCGCTCTCCCACCTGCTGCTCTGGCGCCCCAGGGACTCGGTGCCCTGGCTCGTCCTGCCGGTCGCAAATGGGACCACCAGGCCTGGCGGGAGAATCTGCACTTGGCCTCAAGGAACCTGCTCATAGAGGTCGTAGGACTGAGTCGGTCCTAAAATGCAGAAAGGGTCCCTCAGCTGTAACTTTCAGATGCAACCTGTCGAGCTCTCTAAAGCTTCCAAGGCCTTTCATAACGCACATGTAATTTTTTAGTACTTCTTGGCAGCGCTGGCTAAAGGCTAGCGATTATTGATACCTGCCGCTCAGGTCACTTGTCAAGGAAAAGAGATTCTAAAATCCTTTCCACACTACTTGCTGGTCTCCAGAGCCATGGAAGCAAATGATGGGGGGCGGGGGGAAGCGAGGGGGATGGGGGAGAGAGGAGGAGATGTGATCAAATGACCCCAGGGTCACTTGATCGCTTTCGGAGATGCACTGTTTCCTTATGTAGAGTCCTTGTGGCATTCGCTTTGTTTTCTCCGGTCCTTTTGGTCCCTGGGCAAGGGTTTCTGGCTTGAGAAGGGAGGATAGCTAGGGCAACAGGTAAACGCAACCCCAAAGTCAGGCTCAGGAGAGAGGTACGAAGATGAAGGAGAACACAGTTACTGCTCCATCATCCACCCTGGGCACTAGACAAAGGAAGGGAGAGGTGGTGGGGTAGGAATGGGTTTGATTTAGCTGGGACTTAGGGCTGTTTACATGGACCGTCTCTAAGGTTTCAAATGCTCTGCCGATGGCAACAGAAGCAGAGAGGGGGGGTTGTCTGCGCCTGTCAGAGCCAGGGATTCATGAAGCAGAATGAAACACTATTGCTGCTGTCAGTGTGATAGGGGCAGGCAGTTTTTGAGTGTATGAACACAATCCAACGTCATTTCTGTTGTTTAGTGGGTGTTAGAGTCTTGAGAGTAAATGAAACTGAACAGTGGAAGGGGCCATTTAAACAGTGTGCGTGTGTGTGTGTGTGTGTGTGTGTGTGTGAGTGTGTGTGTGTGGTATGCCTGATGTGCTAGAGTGTAATAAATACCGACGTGCCAGAACTGTAGAGATCTCTAGAAAGATCTCTAGAGCTCTTTTGAAATGTCTTTAAGCGACCATTACGCCAAGGCTGAGAGCTCAGGAAGCCAGCGAGAATACTTCATTCTAAGGACATGCGTCTTTGTCACTTACATTTGTTGCTGAGGCTACAGCTCTTAATTCTTATTCTTTCTTGACCCTTGTGACCACACACCAAGAAGTGGGTTCCTGGCGCTCATTGGCAGCAATGTGGAAATTGCTTGACGACTGGAAACTAAAACAGGACTGGGTCCTAAACTGTCCAAAATGTGTGATTGTGTAAATTCGGGGTGAAACACATTATATAAACCGGAGAAAGAGTTCTGAGTTTATCCTAATCACTACACTCTAATCACATCACTCTAGCCCTAATTCCGTAAGACATTCTCTTCTCTCGGGAACAAAGATGAAGAAAAATGATTCTTAACAATGGTGTGACTATTTTTCTCTCTTTAAGGAAAACATGTACTATAAAAGTGGGGTGCTAGGTCTAATATGTGAACATACAGAACAGCTCTCACTAGAGAGGGGTAGTTCATAAACTGCATATGACATATGAAGATAGACAAGATTCCTCTGCTTTTTCCCATTTGTAACTTGCAAAACAGTTAAAAACAAACTGCTCTGATTTTAAAGTAGCATTCCAAATTTAATGGATCGTTGAAGCAGATTCAATGATTGTTTGCTAAAGGTTTAATCCCATCAGCTAGGCACTCGGATGCACGTTGTTCTGTAGATTGTCTTACAGTGTGTTCCTTTTATTACAGCTCCTACATAAAAGCACTTCCAATAGTTGATGCCGACTGCATTGTAGACAGAACACCAGTGACTGCTATTGAAACAGCTAATGGCTCACTTTTAAAGAAACCATCACATGGTATTAGACTTACATTACAGTAACAATCTCAAGATTTGAAATTGCATCACTGTTCATTCCTTCATATAATGATAGCAAGAGAAAGGGTCACGTAATCCCAGATAACGTCATCACCACAGTAAGGGAGCTAGATTTCGAGTTTATCACTAAGAGAGAGATGCGGCCCCTGAGGGCCCACAGGCCAGCCAACCAAGCCCAGGTATTGGTAAATGTTTAAGATTTAGATTGTTGCGGCTAATGCTAATTAAACTGCCCATTTA
Organism: Chionomys nivalis; assembly: GCF_950005125.1. NCBI lineage: Eukaryota > Metazoa > Chordata > Mammalia > Rodentia > Cricetidae > Chionomys > Chionomys nivalis. Next base: position 46,623,997 of record NC_080102.1, on the reverse strand, counting down.
AAATACTTTATAAAAGTCACTCTATGAATCAACATAGTACTACGAAGTCCATCATGTGTAAGTTTTAGAAAATTAGATGTGGGAGAAGTTTAAAAACAACAACAAAGAAAACCAGTGATTGATTGGTGTCTTCTTCCCCAAAACGGATATGTCACCCTACAAATTCATTTAGTGCACAGGATATAATTGAGAAAACTTATGAAAAATGCAAAAATATTAGCTTTGTCTTTGGTATTATTTCTAAAATATACCATAGTAGCATGCAGAATCATGTTAAAGTGGTTTTAGGCTCATTTCTGGATAGTCTTTGATTGCTACTGAGATGTTTATTGAGTTTAAGAAGCTTGAACTTTCTGAGAGTCAGAGCTGCTAATCCACAAGCTAATCAAGGTCACTGAAGTTTAACTTCACAGCCACACTCACACCATAGCTGTGGATAGCTAACCTTAATATAAGTATTTTAATGAGCATTTAATCCATCAGTGTTCAGATTTTTTGTGTGCAATTTCAATATGTGAATACAATTCTTTAAAAAAATGGATAAATTATTCCAAGTTTTTTTATTCTTTAGAGACACATTAATGAGCAGATATTTAACCAAAAAAAAATCTTTCTAGTCGACATTGATACAGTTAATGTGCACGTTAAGCCCACAAATATATGCCTAGAAAAATCTGAGTGCATTCTAAGGACTCAATAAATATTTGCGTACAGTAAAATTCTAGCAAAGTAGGAAGTCTGTATAAAAAACAAATACCCTTTGAGTTATAATGAGGAGGTGTCCCAGTTAGAAGCTGATAAAAAAATCTGAAGTGCACTTAATAAACCCAGTCTACTGAGCTGGAAGTGCAAACACTTTATCTTAACCTGTACTAGATAAACTCAAATCATTACTTCAGCCTACAGCCAAGCATCACAAGATTATACCGATATTGCTAACCTAAGAAAAGGCCAGCATTCCAAATTCAAAATATGATCTCTACCTTATGTCTTGTACCATTATAAAATAAAAAAATCGTGAATCAGAGCCACTCGGTGGCAATTGTCTGCATTTTGAGAGTGTAATGAACTCTCTAGATTTACACTGATAGGATTAATGTGCACTTTAAATCACTAGGAGCCTATGTCTTCAAAGACAGAGCTTTGTTTCCTGTAACATCCCCATACTGGAAAGATCCGGAGCGCAGACTAGAGACTGGATAATTTGTTGAATGAATAAAATGGCTTCCGTAATGACCCCTAAGTGAAGGAGCATGTGGCTTAAGTAGCAAGTACTTGATGCAATAAAAACCCATCACTAAAACTTTTGCTAGTTGTTCAAGCTTAACCAGGAATCATTATTTTGTAGATATGAAAACAGAAGCAAACAAGAAAGAGTTTACACTTTAATTACAAATCACAACTAGTTACTGATGAATATATTTAAGAACCTAGACCTGCCGGGCCGGGGTGGCACACACCTTCAGTCTCAGCACTCGAGAGGCAGAGGCAGGCGATCTCTAAGTTTGAGGCCAGTCTGGTCTACAAGAGCTAGTTCCAGGACAGACTCCAAAGCTACAGAGAAACCCTGTCTTCAAAAACAAAAACAAAAAAGAACCTTCTTAAATCCTAGCTGTTATAGCAAATACTGGTAAACTGGAATTTTAACTATTTTTTTAGATTTATTTATTTATTATGTATACAACATTCCTTCCATGTACACCTGCACACCAGAAAGGGGCACCAGATCTCATTACAGATGGCTGTGAGCCACCATGTGGTTGCTGGGAATTGAACTCAGGACCTCTGGAAGAGCAGTCAGTGCTCTTAACTGCTGAGCCTTCTTGCCAGTCCCGAATTTTAACTATTTAACTATTCCATTTATTCTGTTCTCTATAATGTATGAGAGGGTACCAATAAAATTTCCCATCTAAAATTAACTCAAAGCCAGGACCTTTCTTCATGTTAGATTTCCTTCCCTCCAAATAGAACATAGGTTATTCACTTGTCACACTTGAACATATGCATTCATGTACACCTAAGTGTGTGCAACTATCTGCTCATAGTCTAGTCTAAATAGAATTGATTTATATTAATTCTATTAATTAATTCTAAATAAAATATTATATATTATATAATATATAAATTTTTATATATTATAAATCTAATATTAATTCTAAATAAAAGCATGTAAAAGATTACCATTATTAATGATATTATTGTTATTATTTTATGTGTATTGGTGTTTTCCCTGCATATATGCCTGTGCCCCATATGTGGGAGGACCCACAGGCCAGCATGTCAGAGCCCCTGGAACCAGAGTTACAAATGACTGACAATTGCAAGGTGGGTGCTAGGAACCAAACCTGGGTTCTCTGCTGAGCAAGTTCTCTAACCCAATGTAAAGGAGTTTACAGTATTAAATGTAGGTAATGTTGAATTCATACAGTTTCACATATGCCTCTTTTTATCTGCTCATAGGTAAATGTATAATGGAGAAAGATGTTAGAACAAAATAAATTATTTTTTCTTATTCATAATTATTTTTTCAAAGATCAGTAAAAACTCTGATTTGTATATTTTCCTGTCAAATTTAGGAACTAACAGTCTCTTTTGTTACTAAAATGTATTTATTTATTTATTTATTTATTTATTTATTTATTTATTTTGGATTTTTGAGACAGGGTTTCTCTGTGGTTTTGGTTCCTGTCCTGGAACTAGCTCTTGTAGACCAGGCTGGCCTCGAACTCACAGAGATCCTCCTGCCTCTGCCTCCCGAGTGCTGGGATTAAAGGCGTGCGCCACCACCGCCCGGCTGTTACTAAAATTTATAATCGTGAAACCATGAAAGCAGAATGACAGTGCAAAGGAGCGAAATTCCTCTTCTCAGAGGTCCTGAAATATAATTAGTTCATGTGCCAAGGAGACGGGACTCTCTGATAACAAGTATTTTAATAAAGGCCAATAAATTATACTTTCTCATTTCTCACTTGTACAGTGTCAATTCTACTGACCAAGTTTAGAAATTTAACCCCGGTGTGAAGGTATAGTTTCTTATTACTAACAATAGATTTCCTTTGCTTTATAGCATCAAATCTACCATAAGGACCCTCTGAGCTGTAAGAACTGAGAGGAATATGGGTCTAGCAGACTGTCATGGAAAACTACATGCACACATTCTATTTCCTGTATGCTCAATACAAAGTCAGCCCCATAAGTCCATGGGCTCCACACTAGTGGATGGGAAAGACTTAGAGAAACAACTGCGTCAAGCTTGCGCAGATTCTTCTCCTTGCCATTGCTCTTTGAGTGAGCAGTGTAGCGGCAATCTACAGAGCATTTGCATAGTGTTAGGTACTGCAGGGAATCTAAGGATGATTTAAAGTGCTCTGAAGGATGTGTACTGGTCTGGCGATGTCACCCCAATTTATGTAAGAGAATGGAACAGCTAGAGGACCATTTCCACTCAGTGCTGTAGAGTAGTTCATTTTCATCTCTCTCCGCAGCCCCTCCCTCTCCTCTGTGAAGTTGTGCTATGAAGGATACAGCCATCTGGGATGGATGGAAGGAAGAAAGGACCACTTGTTATGTTTTTGTTGAATAAGAAACATTACTGCCAGTTCTTAACTGTCACCCTCTCCTTGGTCTTCCCTTAGTCCTGTCTCAGAACTCAGAGAATTATAGAAAAATAGGCTAAATATTCTAAATTTTATTGTAATTTCTAATCTACTGCACTAGGAGTTGATGATACATCTGAAAGACAGTTTTAGCCTTGTGCTTTTATTCAAGTGTGTTTTGAGTTCTTACTGTGTGAAATACGGTGCACCATTATTTTATACAACACCAAGAAATCTAAGAGAATGTTGTCGATAGATTAGGTGTCAATGCTCTCATTTTAAAATTTAATTTGATTTATTTTAAAAGTTATTATTTTTTATTTTAGAGCATATAATGTAATTACATCATTTCCCCTTCCTTTTCTTCTCTCTAATGTGGTTGTTCTCAACCTTCCTAATCCTGCGACCTTTAATACAATTCCTCGTGATGTGGTGACCCCCAGCCTTAAGATTATTTCATTGCTACTTCAGAACTGTAATTTATATCTGTTTTTTGATGGTGACCCTTGTGAAAAGGTCATTTGGCTTCAATGGGGTTGCGATCCACAGGTTGAAAACTGCTCCAAACCTTACCACATACAAAAATGCATGACCTTTTTTTATCATTTCTTATTACATGCCTATAGGTACAGAATATATGCATATTCCTAAACAGCACCTGTTCGATCTATAGGTTATTTGCATGTATGTTTTCAGGCTGACTGCTTGGTATTGATAACCAGTTGGTGTGCTCTTCCCTGGAGAAGACCACCTCTGCCAGTCCCAGCTGTCTTAGTTACCTGTAGTTCTTTTTGTAGGGAGGAGGCCTCCAGGGCTTCTCCCTATCCACTTTGGCATGTCTATTGCCATCCTTGTTCAGCTCATGTGTAGGAAGTCATAGAGACTTTATGGGTGTAGCTTCTGACGTTCCGAAGAGACCCAGTCTCACAGCAAACTCCCTAATACTCTGGCTCTTCAGCAATATTTCCTGAGCCTTAGGTGTGATCGTTCAGTGTTTTCTCATCACATGAAATGTTAATATCATACATATAGAAAGATATCCTTTAAACTTAAGTGCATTTTTTAAATTGCGTTTCCTAAACATGTAAGAAGAAAAAAGTCCAAAAGTTCTAAGTTGATTGGAGTAATTTTAAAACTTAACTTTTTGTTTGTTTGTTTTTGTTTTTTCTAGACAGGGTTTCACTGTGTAACAGCTCTGGCTGTCCTGGAACTCAGTCTGTAACCCAGGCTGGCCTTGAATCACAGAGATCCCCCTGCCTCTGGTGCCCAAGTGCTGGGATGATAAGCTGTGCCACCACTACCTGGAAAAACTTAACTTCTTTACATTTTCCCTTAAAAAGTGGAGAATTGAACCCAGGGTCTGTGTGTACTGAGCAAACAATCTTACCACTGAGCTACATCTCAGGCCTCAAAGCTAAAATTCTGAGTCCAATTCCCATGAGTCGGTTTTTAATTCAGAATCAATATTGTACTTGTTTTTCAGCCATTTTCAGACTGTGTCATGGAGAGAATTGACGCATCATTTCTTTCTAAAAGGAATTCATATTAATATAAAATCCATTACTTATTGTTTCATGTAGCTTTCTGTGCAAAATGTTGAATGTTAACAACATGGCCAATAAATTTTATTCCATCACCTTTATTAGCAATTCCCACTAAGAACCTAGTGTGTAAGGATGAAGTACTATATTACCATTTGCTGAAGTACATTTCTTCACGCTGTAAAATTCTTATATGGATTTGTATATGGGTGTGTTTGTTTTACTGCAGATGTGACTACACCATAGTCCCTTCCTGGCTATTAGAAACTTTATTAAGCCATAACTACTCATGCATGTTGCAGTGGTTCTCAACCTTCCTAATGCTGAGACCCTCATGTTGTGATGACATATAGCCATAAAATCATTTCATTGCTACTTCGTAGCTGTAATTTTGCTACTGTTACGAATCATAATATAAATATCTGATATGCAGGACATCTGATGTGTGACCCTCCCCACAAAGGGGTTGCAGCCCACAGCTTAAGACCTACTAATATATTGTGACCTCGGCAACAGGAGATATTTAAAAACACAATTTTATCATCAGTTAAGTATGGTATTAATGCAAACATTTTTCATTTACTGTAACTCAAAGGAAGGGCAAGGGGAAATGAAATTAAAATGGAACTCCTCAGAGGCACTGCGCAAGGGCATGCTGATTGTATTATATGCCTAATGCAGAAATGAGCAGTAATTGCTTGCCAGTGTTCAGATCCCCTTTCCATCATAGAGAACTCTTGGTGCCTAGTTCAGTCTGTGGTGTGACCACTGACTAACTTGTGAAGGTGGGGACATCAGAATGTGAGCCTCGGTCTGAAGTGTCAAATACAAAGACTGTATCCTCCAAAACCATGATGAGCTATCCCCTCATTCTCCTTTCCCCCGGATATTTTCATTCAGACACCTGGGATGTGGGCTTGGTAGCTTTCCCTGGAACCCTGGGAAATAAAAACTCATCAGGGGAGCAAAAAATTCCTTGGTGTTGCTGAATCTGCCCTTGGCTGCTTAAATTTTCACTCTTTCTCCCTTAATGAAAGAAACATCCCCCTGTCTAAGTCAGTATGAACTTGGTGCTTTGTTACAGAAACCAGAGCTGTGGCTGAACTATTATAACACGAATACCCAACGAATAGTATAAATAAGTGAACTTCATCAATAATCCCCCAAAATCCTTTCATTTAATGAAATACACTGGTTTGAGTTTTACTCTCGGCTCCCTCTCTCTTGTGGTATGGTGCCACAAACAAAGGTGTGGTCTATGGTCTAGAATCTGTGGTCATGCAATGAAGAATCAAAGAACCACCAGCAAACAAAATACTTAAAACACCCCCGCACAAAACTACAGTTGCTCATTAACTTTAAATTTTCACTGTGACACATTTTGAAAAACTAAAATGAGTGTAATTTCAAAAAAAAATAAATAAAAGCTAAAGTAGGAAGTCATGAGTTTGAGAGGGAGAGGAGACAAGTTAGGAGCTTGCAAAGAAGGAAGGGACAGGTTTGACGTAGAAGCATTGCTCATAAATGAAGCTATCAACAAAATACTAATAACCTAAAACAATCAGAAAAGGTTCAGGCAGAAACAGTATTAATGAAGCAGAGGCTGTTGAGGGTGTGACATTCAGTGTATGCTTTTCTAAGCGATTACCACCAACTGTGTAGGTCAAATGTCAACAGATCTGACCTACTCACAGGCCATAGTGAATCCCGCACTTCGAAATCTGAAGACCAAATTATTTGGTCTTCATCAAAGACTCCGTTCATCTGGAATCTTCTGCAGACACATGCCTCCTTAGAGTGGTCTGACATCTTTTTTCAGAACTCTGAGGCTTTATTTCGCTGTGTTAAATCATGCTAAACCGTAAAGTTAGAGCATGCGCAGTCGCACGGACGCGACTACATACGTAGCAATAGGACAGTGCTTATGCAAATGTATGCACGCAAACCACAGTTCCAATAGTTTCATCTGATTGTCTGGAAGCCTAATCTAATTTCTGTAAACTTTATTTACTGCCAATCTCATCAAGATATAATGCAATGACAGTTGTGTAATGAAATCTTTTAAATTGTCTGGAGACTGAGATTTTCAGCTCCGGGAGGCCTACTCCTCAAGCTCGCCTGTTGTAGTGAGTAGCTTGATTCGAAGGCAAGGTGTTCAGACTGCCACCCAGGCATAGACGCTGAGCCTCTTTGCTTAATGGTCTCCCCATATCCCCCTTTCCTCTCTTCTGTAATGATCTTGTGTAAACTGGGGTGAACAACACTACCACAGGTTTACAAATTCAAACATTCCAATTCTCAAACCATGGGCCAGGCATCTCACTTGGAAACTCACACCCGTTAGCCAACGTCTTCGCACGAATTCCCTTACTGAGGACAGACCCATACTGGGTCATTTCATAAATGCACGCACTTATGCCCTTGGAGTTTATCACATTCTCCTGGAGAGCCGAACAGCAAACAAGTAAAAACTAGAGAGACCTGGACAGCTGCAGCTGAGTCTTACACTAAAGCAATCATGGCTTCCAGATTTCTGAAGCAGACAGGCAGGTGCGTGTACAACCATCCCGTGCTTTTCTATGGAGTTTTCTCCCTCCTTTATCTAGAGACTCCATTTCTATTTTTTTACTCTCTAAACTTTTCATAGACTATCGCAAATTGATTGACGATTGACTGGGAAAACAATAACAAGAACATTTTACCTCTCCTGTCCCGAGACCTATTCTCCCAGCAACTTTCAGGACCATCCTGGAAAACCAAGTGGGCCAGCTCTTCCATCTTTGCCTCAGACCTTCCATGGGACTTCGGCTTTAGCGCTCTGCCTGCGCCTCTGGTATTGTTTACCAATTCCCTTCGTCAATTTTAAGCGTGCTGAAATGTTTCATTTCAACTAGAAAGAAAAGCCTGTGTCCGCGCCATATGCCACTCTAGTTGCTGCCCTTCCTTCTATTCTCTCTCTCTCTCTCTCTCTCTCTCTCTCTCTCTCTCTCTCTCTCTCTCTCTCTCTCTCTCTGAGTACAGTTTCTTGAAGTGATTATCTCTGCCCACAGAATGCAGTCCCTCACTATCACTTATTTCTTTTTATTAAAATTTGTTTTTTAGATTAATGTTATGCATATGAGTGTTGGATGTCTGTGCGTCACATGCATGCCTGGTGCCCAAAGGGGACACCAGGACATTGGATTCCCTGGAACTGGCGTTAGGACACCTGAAGCTCCATGTCGGGACTGAGAATGGAATCCAGGTACTCTGCAAGAGTTCTTATCCTTGGAGCCATCTCCAGTCCCTTTCATTTATTTCTTAAACCATATTAATCATGTTATATCACAATTACAAAAATACCATTGAAAAATTTCTGGATCTTTGCTTAGCCCTTCAATGGGATTCTTACTTTGTTGAATTAATTTTGTTGTAAAATATTAAATCATAAGGACCTGGGCATCAAGCCTTTGCTCTCATTTTGAATATTTATACAAAATACAGTGCTAAATAATTTCCCCCAAGTTTCTCAGTGGTAGGATAGATATCGACACCAGTATCTGAATGGTGCTGTAAAACAGGTCTGTTGTTCTATCTTCCTTCTAGAAGACTCTGCACATTCCCTCCAAATGACCCTCTAGCTCTCTAGTTAGCCAGAAATCAACAGACAATGGAGGAGCTCTTTAAATGGAAAGGTTTAAATCTGACATGCTCTGCACAAAGCCATGTATTCTATACCGCCCCTCCAGCTAGTGATACTGCTTCAGAATGTGGTAGAAACTACAGCAGGCACAGCCCAGCTGGAGAAAGTAGAACACTAAGCACTGAGTCTGTCTTTGGGAATCAGGTGTGTGTGTGTGTGTGTGTGTGTGTGTGTGTGTGTGTGCAGTTTTTTGAGCCAGCATCTCACTGTATAGCTCAGGCTTCCACAAACTTATTCCGTAGTCTAAATTTATTGCAAACGCCTGTGATGTTCCTTCCTCAGTTTGCTGAGTGCTGGGATTAGAGGCATGAGAGACCACTCCTGTCTTTGGAGGCCATCTCTATCTTAGCCCTGAGCCCTTTTGCATTTTCTACTTCCTGTGTACTATAAAGAAATTACACATGCCAGATGGTAGTGGTGCATGCCTTTAATTCCAGCACTCAGGAGGCAGAGACAGGCAGATCTCTGTGAGTTCGAGGCCAGCCTGGACTGCAAGGAGAGTTCCAGGACAGGCTCCAAAGCTACAGAGAAACCCTTTCTTGAAAGAAAAAAAAAGTGTAAAAAAAGAACTTGCACGCTTTCATCATCATGATGTTCCGCTCAAGCATGTGCGGCTAAGTGACCATGGACCAAACCTTCTGCATCTGTGATCCAGAAATCTCCCTTCATTTGGAGGTGTCTTGTCACAATGAGAACACCAGCAATCACATGACTTCTAATGCATGTTTTCAATTAACTCCGCATGACCATGCCATAGAAAACAGTCACTGAACACAGAAGGTTGAGTAAGTGTGTCCCTGACTGGAGGACCAAGTGGTGGGAATATTGGTAAGACGACACTGGTGCCAGAGGGACAGCAAGAGTCAACCCAAAGTCCCTCATCCATATATAAAGCCCTCAAAACTCTGAAAATTGATAAAGGGTTTGTGAACGGTACCAGTCTGACACTAGTAACTTACCTGACTTGACATTAATTAAGGCCGTACATTATTATGGCCTATAATAATACCACGTATGTTATGTGGTTACAGATATTAGTATTGTGCTTGACTTCTGGATAATATCGTAGGTAGTGTATATATACTGATATCTAATATCAAAATAAAAATATTTTCAAATACATTGCATTTTAACAATTTGGGTTAAAAGAATGGCAAGACTGGTCAATTCATAATGATAATACTAGTGTCTAGTGTGTGTGCATGAGAAGGCCGTGGAGTAGAAGAGGCAGAAAGGAACCCATGGGAGTGACATCATTGGCCTTACTATTATAGGATGAACAAAAGAATGCCCCTTGATAAAACAGAAAGAAAAATGCATTGAGACTGCAGGAAGCCTCTAAAAGTCACAACCAAGTAACACTGATCAGAATAAAGAACAGACAGCAAAGCTGAACCCAAAGCCAGAGGCAGAAGCCCAGAGGCACTGTCAGATGTCCAGAAAAGTCTGGGTCCATCGAAAGGTACATGAGATCAAGAAGATGGAGTGAGCAAGCATCTCAGCTGCAAAAACAAGACTTGTTGCTTTCTGCTGTCTTGTTTGTGCTGATAGGATAACCTACCACTATCAGAAGTGTTCTGGTGGTTTTGCAGAAGTATTTGATGGCTCCCAAACTGATGTGATAATTTTAGAAAGAAAAAAATGGTAGAAGAAAAATAGAAAACATACTCAGGTTCACACAGGGCTCTGAACTAAATTAGTACTTTGAATATCAAAGCTTTCTCTCTGGGACAGTGCTACCACAGAATGTTCCACTCAAAGGAAGAGAAGAGATATTACCAATAACCACTGAAATCCCACATAATCCTGTGGGTCTCCATCTTTGTTCTTGGCTCCAATTTTGTTAGAATAACTGTTGGGAACTTTAGTTTTAAAGTGTACAGAATAATATAAGGTAAATGGTACCTTAGTTTATAAGGTACCATTAATTAAGGTAAATTAAGACCTCAGAGTTGGATCTGTTTTTATGTTACTCCAATAATTACATAGTTGGTAAATAAAGACTTACTTCATAGTTCTAAAACTAAGAAATTTGATATCAAGGGCCTTCGTGCTGGGCCAGAATTAGCAAGCTGAACAATTACCCTTCAGTTACTAACCACTCTTGGAATGACATCAGTCCATGACTGAACTATGGACTGACCCTCGTGACTATGGCCCCTCTTATTTGGCCGCACTTTGCAGCCCAACTGCTTTTGTGTTAATGTTTGCAAGATAAAAAACCTTGGGGAATACTTTGAAAGCCTAACAGACATGCCATCATCTTTATTCATCTTGTAAAACATAGTTAATAGACAGAAAGCAGTTTAATCTCACACATTTTTCTCTTTTCCTCAATTTATGGTGATAATATATAATACAATGGTAAAAATTAAACTCTAAAATGTGAAGCAAAGCCTTCCTTATCAACAGGCTGTGAATAGAAAGCTGCTGTAGTAGTATAGAGACATATCAATGCCTATCACAATTAGGCAGTAGTAAGAAAACTGGAAAATGGCCTCCCATTTCAGTTAGGAGAAAAACAAATCTTTGGAAGATTAGTAAAAATTAAGAGACAATATTTCTCTAAAATTGTAGAAATTTGTAACCTATATGGTATCTCTTTCACAAGTAGAACTATGAAAATATCCAATAAAACTAAATATATATGAAATACATGCCAGTAATTCCTTTTTAGAATATTAGTCACAAACAAGAAGAAAGATACAAAGATGCTCAATGTAGCTGTGTTATACTCCCAAGCTGGGCTTAAGCTACATATCTGTTATGATTAATTATTATAGAAAATTATATCAACATGAAATTATAATCCATTACTGGGGGGAAAGGTAAATTGAAGGAAGAATTATGTAGCAAATAATTTATATAAAATATTATGTAATTATAAATATTTAAAATTTTATAAGATACTTTTTGTCTATAAGTGCCAGACTTACACATATGTATCCAGTTAGTGTCAATGATTAATTCCAAAGATTGTGACGCAATGTAACAACAACCATGTTTAAAAGAATTTGAAGCTATTCACCTTTGGTGTCCTGGGACTGTCATAAAAATAGACTCCAGAATGAATGGTCTAAAGAACAGCATCTTACTTCTCCATTCAAGCAGCTACAGTCTGAGGTCAAGGTATTGGCAGGGTTGAGACTGCTGTTCTTGACCAATGTGATGGCTAGAGTTATTTCAAGGGATACCAACTACAGCTTCTGAAAGGAGGGAACCTCAACTGAGAAAATGCTTCCATAAGACTGTAGAGTCAGCCTGTAGAACGTTTCCTTAATTAGTGATTGATGGGGGCACCAAGCCTATGGCAGGGGGGACACCATTGGTATAGTGGTCCTGGATTCCATAGGAAGGCAGGCCGAGCAACCCGTGGAGAGCAAGCCAGTAAACAGCTCTCCTCCATGGCCCCTGCCTCAGCTCCTGCCTCCAGGCTCCTCCTTGCTTAAGTTCCTATCCTGACTTCCTTTGATGATGAATAGTGATAAGGAATAGGTGAGTAAACCCTTTCCTGCCCAACTTGGTTTTGTTGTTGTTGTTGTTGTTGTTGTTGTTGTTGTTGTTTTGTCATTGTGTTTTGTCGCTGCAAGAGAAACCCTGACTACCATCCCATCCCATGTCTTTATGTGATTTTTCCATCTGGATGTATCTGTGCCCTCACCTCTCCTCCTCTTTAAATGTGTCAATGGGTAAGGCTGGATCATATTACTTGATTTTACCAAAATTCCTAAAAGTTGCTTTTCTCAAATAAAGTCATGTTTTGAAGTTATTACATCAAGAGATAAATTTAGATAGGGATAAAAGACAGACTTGATCAGTTTGTGATGTATTCCTAACATTTTTGCTTGAAGCAAACAGAGGAAATTGGATTTATATTTGATATTGAGGGTAAACAAATTTGGTAATAGAAAAGTATAAGGTTAATCAAATCTAGAAAAATTGTCTTTTATTGAGAATCTATTTGACATTAAAAATTTAAATAATGCTATAATGCCACGTGGCTAGTTTAGGTTTCTTTAGAAAGACGGAAATGGGTAATGTAAAGATTAATTTGTTTTTGTTTAGTCTTCATGTTTTCTAACAGTTTCAGAATTATGGAAAAACAACATAGTACAGACTCCTGTCATATCCATGTTCAGTTTCTCCTAATACTTATGCCTTACATTGAAACAGCACATTTGTTATTTATTATTCATACACTGTTATTGGGAGATTAACTAAATCCCATATCTTTTTCTTTGGGCTTTCCTTCACCTTTGGATAACGGCTTTTAACCATTCCAGGACCTTATCCAAGATGATCTACAACATTTGCTGGTTAAGTCGACTTAGAAGCTCCTTGACTAGGACATTTTCCCGGAACTTTTGCTGATGACCTTGATGATCTATGGGAGTACTGGTTGGGTGTTTTTAGAATGTCTACTTCTCGGAACTTGTTGAATTTTTTTTTTTTATCATGATTAACTTGGACTATTGGTATAAGGCATGAAGGCTACAGAAGTAAAGAACCACTTACATCATTCCATGCCAAGGTTGGATACCGTCACCACAGGTCATCACTGTGGACTTCCATCACCTTCATTGTCAGCAGTACTCTTGGGGGGAATATCACTAAGAAGGTATGCAGCCCACACCAAAGAAGTAAGGAGCTGTGCTTCCTCCTGGAGAGTAGACTATGTACATAAACTGCTTAGAAGTCTTCCAAAAGGAACCTTGCTGCTTTTCTCCACTTATCTGTTTATTCAGCCTCAACCTTTAAACTATGTTTCTATCATTTTACATGATAAGCATATATTCGTGCTATAATTATTTTAATGTGTATATTTTTAAATTCCCGAATAACAATATTTTAACCTATTCAGATTGCTTTTGAAAAACAGTATTAACTGGGCAGCATATAAAGAACAGAAATATGTTTCTCAGAGTCTGCAGACTGGGAAGTTTAGGATTAAGTATGGGCAAATTCAGTAGTTCATGAGAACCTGTCTTTGTTTTCTTTTACCACTGGAGAATACCTAAGATTGGATAAGTGTGAAGGTAAGAGATTCATTTTGACTCATCATCCGGAGGCTGGTAAGTCTACCTCCACCTAGAGAGGGCCTGCTGCCACTTGGGCTCATAACAGACCTTTAACGATGCAAAGCAAGGAGCAGGCTTGCTCTTTTACAAGTCCTCTCTCTAACCTAGTAGTCTGGTCCCCAGAGAGGTAAAACTCCAGTGTTAGAGTGGAGCCATGCCTAGATGCTCCATCCTTATCACTTGCACACCTCCCAAAAAGGTCCTGTCCCCAGCACTAGCATTAAAGAACTAACCTAATCCACACATTTTAGGCGAAATGCATTATAGTCGAGCTTTATTCTTGGTTCATAGCTGGCAACTACTTTCTGTAGCCTCGTGTGGTAGAAGGACACAAAAGCTCCCTTGGACCTATCTTAAAGGGCACTATAATCTCATCCACGAAGACTCTCCTCTCATGACCTAGTCACCTCCCCAGAGGCTGTTTCTTCTATGTATTAACATCCATTACCATGGTGTTTATATCTGAGAGAACAAGTTGAGGAAAGGATTGGTTTACTTCGTGTTTCAGTTCATCATGTTGAGGCAAGAGACAGAATAAGAATGTCAAATCTCACCTGACTTTTTCTTTATTTCCTATTTGTTTATTTGTGTCTCTAGACAATGAGACAGAGTCATTACAATTCTAGGTAGTTCATCACCCACCCCCTCCAATTAGTCCTATCAGGAAAAGCCCATAGTCGTGCCCAGACAAATTCAGACAAGGAAATTGAAGGTAACCATCACATCCCAATGACATCGCCTGCCTTGGGATTTCAGGTTTAAACCTAAGAGTTTTAGGAGAGCACAGACATTCAGATGATCGCCCAATTCATTTATTAACTTGGGACTTAAAATTGTATGCATACTAACTTAAAAGTGCATACATACAGAATTATTAGAAAACACTTGCTGAGTTTGAAAGCCTTATTATGTTCTCATAGCATGGTGCTTTTCTTATTTAGAGTACAGAAAGATGAGCCCAGTACTTAATGCTGTTCTCTACATAGAAGGGGGAAAGAGATCGTTCAATGAAAGAGGAAGTAAATAGTTTCTATTATACACAGCTTCGGAGTGTAACTTTCTGGCTTTGTGGCAGGAGATAAGTTGGCCACGTTTCACTTGCAAAATCTTGAATCTCTTGTGGTGTGCTTAAGTATGACATGCGTATGTCATGTGTTTCCTGAATCCAGTTGATAACTTCCCATTTGTATCGCTATTTCTGCTTCGAATTTATAATGCCAATTGATATTTCTCTTGGTTGTGATTTTTTTTCCAGATATTTCAGTCAGCCTATTAGCTGTTGTCGTAAGCTTCTGTGGCCTAGCCTTGTTGGTTGTCTCCCTTTTCGTCTTCTGGAAGTTGTGCTGGCCATGCTGGAAGAGCAAGCTTGTGGCTCCCAATGTCAGTGCCCTTCCACAAAGCATTTCAAGTGCTCCAACGGAAGTTTTTGAGACTGAAGAGAAAAAAGAAGTAGAAGAAAACGAAAAGCCAGCGCCAAAAGCTATTGAGCCTGCAATAAAAATCAGCCACACTTCCCCTGACATCCCAGCGGAAGTTCAGACCGCTCTAAAGGAACATTTGATTAAACATGCTCGTGTACAAAGACAAACCACTGAGCCTACATCTTCATCCCGGTAAGGAAGGGTCCTGTCATGTGTCATCCCATGAATGGTTTCAAAAGAGCAAAGCCACAAGCAGAGAGAGAAAGCAGAAAAGAAACAGGAAGAGTCAGTAGCAAGAATGGGAGAGAGGGACGAAGGGAGGGGGGAGGGAGGAAGGAAGTGGGGGAGGGAGGGAGGGAGGGAGGGAGGGAGGGAGGGAGGGAGGGAGGGAGGGAGGGAGGGAGGGAGGGAGGGAGGAGAGAAACAGGAAAGATGGAAAGGTAAGTATATCAGACAGTCAAAAGACAAAGGGTAGGACACAGAAGGGAACGCAGAGAGAAAATCAAGGGCAAAGAAGCTGAAATTGAGTGGTGTATGACAAGGACTTGGTAGTGTTTGATATCTCAGTGAGATGATAATACACTAGTTATTTGACTCTTGCCCTTCAAATGTCATCAGCTCATAGCTGGCACTTGCAAGTTTTCAGTTTAGTTCTGTTAGCTAGTAAGTAGTGTACAAACAGTCATTGAAAATGCATATTACAGAAGCATGAGTATACACAAACACACACACAAAACTACCGAACCACTCGCAATAATAACAAACAGAAGGTAGTTTTTAGTCTGCAGTAGTCAGCACCTAAACTGCAAAATAAAAATGTGTTCTTTATCTGAGCCCATGTAGATGAAACTTTTATACCAGGTAATTCTAAATGTCATGGGCATACCGTGAAGCACACACTTCTTTCTGAAATGTGTCCCCGAGAGGGGAGTGAGAAACTGTTACCAGTGAGGTCAGGAACTTCAGAACGAAGAAAGCAGGTAGAACTGTCCCTCGGGATAGCCTCCTGTGCTGGTTAAAATTTATAATCCAGCCACAGATGCTAACTAGTTATTTTGAGAACATTTTTAACCAGTGGCGTTTATGGTCACTTAAAACTGTTCACATGTGTGAAATGATCCCATATGCCTCCTTCGTTATTATGCTATTATTCCTGAAAAACACGAAGCAATTTTTTAAAGGAGCAGATCCCCCTGTCCACCAGGGATATGTTCTGAGACCCCAGTGGGTTCCTGAAAGCACTGAGCTCTATGAATGCTATATTTTCCTGTGTGTACACACCTATAGTAAAGAGGTAGGAACAACAGTGGTCAATAATGAAGTAGAATGGAGATAATTATAACTGTATGAATCTGGTCCCTTTGTCTCAAAGTACTCTACATATATATATATATATATACATATATATATATATAATAGTTTTCTTCTTGTTGTGATATGCAATCATATTTCCTCCATGATGCAATAAAGGGAAATAAATGATGCAGGTATTGTGACATAGAGTTGAACTTCTACATCAGAGTAACTTGAGTGAATTGTGGCGGTACATAGATACAGCAGTGTATCTGGGCACCAAGATGACATGTTAGTGACTGAGAAGCAGGCTACACAAACTGCATGGATGTGATGAGCAGAAGAGTGAGCTGCATCCCCTGGGACACAGAGCAAAGTGAACAATAATTCGTCTCACCAGTCAGAACAGTATTCACTCACTCATAAATTGATAAGTTTATGAATTGTTTGCTTCCAGAATGTTACATTTAGTATTTCCAGCCGTCGGTTGACCACTGGTAACCAAGACAACAGTTGACAAGGACCAGAAAACATAAAATAAGAGAAGAGGAACTGCGGTTCTAACAATTATGAATAAGTGATTAGCATGATGTTCAGAATTAGTCAACTGCAGTTGATAAGTATACACCTCACATAAATAAATTCAGGTAGTAAAGATGATGCAGGTATTCTCTTTGGGGGAGTATCATAAAGGTGAAATTTTATCTCCAAATTACTATCTTTTGATTATAAAGAGGCCATCTGATTATCCCTAGTAAACGGAGAATGACAGCCTACGACGTACTGAAAACGCACGCGAAAGCCAAGCTTTAGCTATGGCATAGCCTCTTGCAGTCGATACACATAATTTAACCTGGGTTTTTCAGTAATTATATGCAAAAAACAGCAATTAGGTCAGAAAACTTTTCCTCACTCAGTCTTATAAAACATAAAAATAGTTTGTACACATCTGGTATTCTCTAAGTGAAAAGAAACTGCACAAATCAACAATTTGGCCGGAATGTTGCTGTTTGATCTGCTTCTTGAAGTGCCCTTGTCTATATGGTAGGTTGTGGAAGAAGAAAGAAAACCCTTTCCTTGCTATGCCTTCACTATTCTGCAGAAATTATTAGTAATCATCTCTATTATTTGTGAATTATCCAATGCCCAGGGGGATTAAATATTTTGCCTGACATAAGGAAAACTTCCAGAACTAGTAATTCAAATTTATCGAGATGGACGGAACGTTTCAATTTTTAAACATAATCTTGGTTTTATGCAAAGAAAATGGAGTAACAAAGTCGGCTGAAGACAGGCAGTTTGGAGTTGAAAAATACCTTCCACTTAATCAAAGGTCTGAAATGGGGTGTGGCTCCTGTGAAGGATTAGAGTCAGGATTCCAAATCTGCTTGGCATGGGGATGGATGCCTTGGAAAAAATTTTCATCACTCCTTCTTCTCAACATCCCTCATCTTCATCCCTCATCCCTCATCTTCATCCCTCATCTTCATCATATTGTACGATCTCTTTATACGAAGAAGAGGAGATTGTAGAGCTCATTATGCCGTCACCCCGGACATGACATGGAGATTACTTTTTAATAAATCAAATTGTCCAGCTCAAATGCCAATTCTGCCTGACATGGCAAAATCAAAGCTGCATGCATATGCATGCACACGTGTCCAAAACAAACTTAGCTTTAATTTTTCTCATTTCCACATCTTATTAGTTCAGACAAGAGATGACATCATGTTTTTTCAAGGTTCAGTTATCCCTTTCTCTTTTGAAGTAACTTTCTGACAAGTCTAGAAATTAACGGCATTGCTGGACACTGGAAAAATTTCTCCCATTTTCAAATGCTGGAAAGTTTTTCAATTTCTCATCCCCATCTTCAAATCCCTGGACGTTTGACTCCTCCAGCTGTTGGACAAACTACTCAGCTTCATTTGTGTGTTTCTTTGTCACTAACGTTCTCGTATGCCCCTCCTGATTGGCCCCACACTCACAGTAAACACTTACATGTTTACTTCCAGATGAAATAAATGTGCTCTGTCCTCTGTCCACTCCAAGACTCTGAGAGTCTCTAAAGAGATTTACATCCTGTGAAACCGACTTCAATGTAAGCAAGTTATAAATGTCACTTGTGTGGTAGAAAAGGCGAACTTCAGAGTACAGACGGAATATTTCCAACTGAGCCATAAAGAAGCGTCACTAAGATGAGAGGCAGATAGGAATCCATCTATTACATGGGAATTACATCTCCCATGGAGATGTAAGAGTGCATTGCGATAGAAACACACAAAGTCATAGAACACAACGTACGGTTAAGAGCGATTTGGTGGCATCGTAATATATGAGGCCTTAAAATTATGGTTGAGATGTTCAAAGGCTGTCGTTGCCAATATATGTTCAGTAGAAGTCTCTTGTTTCCAAGAGTTACGTTTTGGGATAACTAACTCGACAGCTGTTTATGGGAAAGACTGTAAGGGACGGTGTGTCTTTTGAAACTAATGTAGTCAATTTAAAAAGAAACATGAGTCCTGTATCAGACTTACTTAGGTGATATGTTAGTGATCATCTGTCTCGTCCAAGCTTTCGGAAACTTGAAACTACAAGATTTTACAATCTGACTTTACCTAAATTCTGAATGTTTCTACGTGGATAGCTCTGTGCATTTTCCTGATACATTTCATGTCTATTCTGCTTTTCATAGTAGAAAATGCGCTACAGAAACTCTGCATGATGTAGTGAATTTCAAAGTCAATGAATGAGTTCCATCTCCTTTTCTTGTCCATCAAAATGGATCATGTTGTTTTCCATCTAAATTATCTTTTATTTACTCTAAAATCCTTACTGAAAATATATCTGAGTCTACTTTTATTGCAAGACATATGCTGTTATCTCTGCTATTTAAAATTAAAGTTATAAGCTGGTATAGTGTCTTATTCTTGAGCTCGTAGAACTAAAGGCTAAATTCTTAAGCTACAAAGACGTGTGACCTACTTTTATACCCTCCTACAGTCCAGCACAGTATAGGCAGGTGCACAGCAATTGTCAAAGGGTGTTTTTGATTGATTGATCATTACTTCATTTCACTTTATTCTGCTAGATATCAGGTGGTAAGGCGGCACTGTGTTCACATAAGGAGGTTAATGGTGCTGTGTTCACAGATGAGTATAAAAACCAATTTTCTGTTCATTCATTAATGGTGTAAAGATTAAATGAATAGTCATGGGTTCATCACTGTTCATGGTTTCTAAGGACCCATCGAAATGATGAGAAAACAGGAGAGATCTAATCAAACGTGAACAAAAGCAAGGAAATGTGTATAAGATAAATGCTGACTACATGTTCTGATGGAATTAGCTATGACTGATTATAAAACAATTCATAAAATGATCATGTACAATTTTACAAAGAATAATTCAATGTACCTTGCTAAACGGAAAGTGAAAAATTATGTAAAACTGTGAGCACTGTGTAATTTTATTTACTGTAAGGTTTTTTATATAAATTAAATTTCTTTCAAAAGAGAACAAAAAACTGAAATTACTCATTCCAGGTCATTGTAAGGAATAGAAAACAAGATATAATAATAACAAAAAGGAGCATTTGAAAAAGATGTAGCTAGGAGATCAAGAAGCAATTTTTGCCCAGAAAATAGATGAGATTAAGGTCAACCTCTTTGAGCTGAAAGTTCGTGAGGCAGGTGGTCATGATTCAGTGCATAAGCTGTCTGGTAAAGGGGGTGTACTTGGTGTGTGCACCTACTGCTTTTCTCAAATGGGGTACCTCCTTCGATCACGGCTGTACCTAACAAAACAACCAGAAAAAAAAATCTTTTAGTTTCCTGGTCCTAATAAATAATATTTTTTTCCGTAGAAGCCCTACTTTTATGTTGATTGGATGCTTCTTTATAATTTGATAAGTCTTAGAACATTTTATGGTATTCGTCACAAGGACACCAGCATAAATCATTTATATAAACAGTCATTTGTATGGCTCCATAATGCTTTTAATTGAAAATATAGGAAGATGAATAGTAATTTTTGACATTATGAACACCATAGCCTATTAAAATACTGAAGAACGGCAGACAGGAAAGAAAATATGTAATTCCAATAGATCAAGGACTTTGCACTAAAGGACAGGAAGGGCAGAAAGGTGGCAGATGTGTGGGGGTCAATTCAGCTCAGGTGTACGACTGTTCTTCAGAACCTAGCTCGCTCAGCCAAGAGCTGGGCTTCGGGTGGTCAAAACAGATCAATTTATAAGGCAAAGCCTAAATTGGAGCACTGAGTACAGAAATTTAAGGCCAAAATATTTTCAGCCAGAATACTTCTGAAGGTTCTAGAAGCAATATAAAGTGAGTCTAAGATTTGTTATATTAATCATGTTGTTGATAATTTTTAAAAGATTACTATTTACTTTTGAGTTTTTAATGTAGTTGCATCATTTGCCCCTTCCTCCCGCCAAACCTTCCTATATATCTCTACTTGCTCTTTTTTAAATTCAAGGACTCTTTTTCGTTAATTGTTGTTTTATATGGATATGTATACTTACATGTGCATATGTATACCTATAAACACCATCTGCTCAGTTTATGTGAAGTTTCACGTTGTCAGGGCTGACTGTTGTAGAATAAGCAGTTGGTGTGCTTTTCCCTGGGGAAGACTATTTCACTTGCTCTCAACCCTCATTAGCTGTCTGAGCTTTGTGTAGGGTTGAGGCCCTCTGGGCTTCCCTCATCCACGATGGCATGTCTATTGTTATTCTTGTTCAGTTCATGTTGCGCAGTCAGTCATGTTAGGGAGACTTTATGGGTGTCGCTTCTGACATTTCTAGGAAACACAGTCTCACAGCAAACTCTTTGATCTTACTTTTTTTTTTCCCTCCGTTCTTCCACAGTGTTCCCTGAGCCTTGGGTGCAGGAGTGTTTTATAGATGTACCATTGGCCTCTATATCAATGTGTTTTGTTTGGTTGTGGTTTTCTATAATGGTCTCCCTCTATTGCAAGGAGAATTCCCTTGATGAGGGCTGAGGGTAAGAACTATTCCTATCTGTGGGTATAAGGACAAATATTTACAAATTAGTTTAATGATTTTGCAGGCTTACTAATGTAGTTGTAGGAGCTCTAAGATGTATGACTTCCCTAGTCCTGCATAGTTGGCTAAGTTTTCAGTACCAGGCATGGTTTTCCACTTATTGAGTGGGTCTTAAGTCTTGGATAACTGTTGATTACCTCCAAGGTGGCACTAAGACACCTTTAGAGTTATCATGCTATCCATTGTTATGGTTTATAAGCACCGTAGCTGGGTAGGTCTACCAGTTGCTTCCCTCCTTTGGAAGCTTGCATGGCAACTTCTGGTACCATAAAAGCTAGTCCTCGGGGTGTGGACTTTCAGGACTTATCCATCTCAAAGCTTCTGGGTCCTGCGTCTAAAGCTCATGAATTCTTCATCAAGAAGGATTTCCATTGCAGGGGAACAGTCAAAGGCAATAACAATAGCCTATAGCATTTAGGGAGTCATTTGAACTATGCTCACTCAAAAGAGGGCTTCTCATGACTGGTGTTGAGGTTTTTGTTAGATAGTCGTTGGTTCTTGGAAGGAACATTGTCAGCCAGGAGAGGAAAATTTAATTTAAAGTATGATACACTGACTTACTTACATTTATAAGTGTTTTTTTATGTATGTAGTAACTGTATTATTGTTTATGACTTTTTCAGACATCCTTACTCTGTTTTTCCATCCTCAATCTTCTGTATTTATCTCCTTCATCCTCCCTAACTAGAGTTCCACCAATTTTCTCCTTTTCCCCTTCAGATCACTGGTACTCTGGTAGTTCCCCTCCCTGCTGCTCATCCACCCTGGAAATGGTCCCTTTTTATCCCTTTTATTTTCCTGGGTTTTGTAGTTATTCCAGGATGTGTACTCACATCTGAAGATCTGGAGTTAGGAGCCTCAGAAGAACATGTTGTGTTTGTCTTCCTGGGAACTGGGTTAACTCCCCCAATATGATCTTTTCTAGTTCCATTCATCTACCAGCAAATTCCATGGTTTCATTCTCTGTGTAGCTGAATAGTATTTCTTAATGTTCATGTACCACATTTTCATTATCCATTTGCGTGCTGCAGGACATTTAGATTGTTTCAATTTCCTAGGTATTGTGAATAGAAAGAACATCAACAAACAAGAAGGCAAGTATCTGTGGAGGAGACTGTCTAATCCTTTATGTATTTGCTAACAAGTAGTGAAAGCTGGTTCATATAGTAGATTTAATTTTAGGTTTGCTTTTTTAAGAGAGACATACATGGATCTAATATACATGGGAAGTAGAAAAAGACAAGATCTTCTGAGTAAATTAGAAGCATAGGGATCATGGGAGAGGGTAGAAGGGGAGGGGAGAAGAAGGGAGGGGAACAGAGAAAAATACATAGCTCAATAAAAAACAATTTAAAAAATAGAGCTGAGACAATAATGGCTTGTGTAATTTTTAATAAAATAATCAAACCTATCATGCAAAACTAAATGCAAAGGGACTGCTTCTATTTGTATGATCTGGATATGGACAAATGAAATCTCATGGTTTCCAGAGCCTGGAGCAGCTTCCAATCCCCCAATGGTGAATGACGATCATTTTCATCACCCCACCCAACCTCCTCATCTCCTCCAGTATTTGTTGATCTTTGTCATTCTGACTGGGATAAAATTAATCTCAAAGTTGTTTTGATTTTCATTTCCCTAATTGGTAGGGAAGATGAACTTGTTATATATATATATATATATATATATATATATATATATATGATATGATATATATAAATCTTAGTTGTTCATCTTTTGAGATCTTTCTGTTCAGGTACTAGGCCTGTTTTCTGAATGAGTCATTTGTTTTAGGACTTTTGCTTTTCTTAGCTCTTTGTGTATTCTGGATATTAATACTCTGCCAGATGTGTAACTAATGAAGTTTTTCTCTCATTTGGTGTACTTCCTCTTCACCTGGTTGATTTTATTTTAGCTGTGCAGAAACTTTTTAGTTTTATAAAGTCCCACGTGTTAATTTTTGGCCTTACTTCTTAGGCAAATGGAGTCCTCTTCACAATGTCCTTTCCTGTGCCTCTGTCTCTGTTTTCTTCTAGCAGTTTCAGTATTTCAAGTTTGACAGTTAAGTCTTTGATCCGTTTGTGGCTAGTTTTTGTGCAAGTTGATAGCTATGGGTCTAATTTCATTTTTCTACATGTCGACATCCAGTTTTCCTAGAACCGTTTGTTGAAGATGCTTTCTTTCCTTCATCTTACATTTTTGGGATCTTTGTCAAATATTAAGTGGCTGAAGTTGTCTGTACTCACGTTTGGGTTTTCAGTTCTGTTCCATTGGTCTTGTGTCTGTTGTTGTACCAGTAACATATTGTTTTTTACTATGGTTCTGTAATATATTACTTGTGTCTTTTGATGGGGGAATTGAGACCATTTATATTTAAAATTATTATTGAAGTGTATGTGAGTTAATTGCAATCATCATATTTTTGATTTTTGGTGCTTGTGTTCTCAGTGGTACTTCATGTTTTAGTAATTATGACTTTGTATTTATTTCCTTGTTTTTGTTATGCTCATTCCTGTTTTCAGCCTGAAATATTGCTTCCTGTATTATCTTTAGGTTTGGCTTGTTGTATATAGTTTTGGACTATTAATATCATAAAAGTTTTTCTTTCTCTTTAACTATGAAGAATAGTTTTGCTGGATATGTTAATCAAGTGTGACTATCATGGTCTTTCAGGTCTTAGAATACCCTGCTCCAGGCTCTTCCTGTGTTCAAAGTTTTCATTGAGAAATCCTGTTATTCTCATGAGTTTTCCTTTATACACGATTTGCAGTTTTTTCTTTGCAGCTTTCAGTACATGTTTCTTTTGTTCTATATTCTTAGTGTTTTAATTATAATAGGCCACAAGGATTTTCTTTCCTGGTCTTGTCTACTCATTGTTTTGTGTGCTTCTATCTGTATGTGCATGTTTTTTCATAATTTGAGGAAGATTTCTTCTATGATTTTGTTGATGGTATGTTCTATGACATTGACTTCATTTTCTTCTCCCTCATCTATGCCTATAATTCAATGGAATATTCCTTGCTGATTCAGCATAGATCTTCTGCTTTGCCTATGAGTCCTGATAGTCTGTCTTCTGCTTGATTTATTATACTTATAAGACTTTCTATCCTTTGAGTTTTGTAGTTTTATTTATACCTATGAAATTTGAGTTTTGGTTTGATTTAATTGTGATTATCCCCTGGTTCTTCATTCTTGGAATAAGAAAATATGTAACTTGTTTTTTATTTTATAGGAGCCCACCCTTGAGAGATTTTGAATATTTTAAAGAGATTGAACTTTTAAGATGTTTGAATTTTTAAAGACTATGGAACTTCTAATGTTATTTATGCTTTCTTTTTTTCATAATGCTAGTGTTAATATGAGATCTCGAGGTCGAACAAGAAAAGAATATTTACCATTGAATAGGGATGTCTCTGTGTACTAACTTTCACAGAGTCAAGTATCATGGGGTTTTTGTTGTTGTTTGTTTACTTGTTCATTTTTGTCGACTTGGCACAACTTAGAGTTATCTAAGAAGAAGAACCCCTATCTTTCAAATGCCTTCATCCAGACTACCAATAGCAAATCTGTAAGGACTATTTTCTTGATTAATGATTGATGTGGGAGGGTCCAGACTTTTGGGGTGGTGCAACTTCTGGGATAGTGGTACTGGTTTGTATAAGAAAGCAAACTGAACAAGTCATAAGAAGCAAGACAATAAGCAGAACTCCTCAATGGCTTCTGCTTCCATTCTTGCCTCCAGGTTCCTGCCTTGAATTTCTGCCCTGGATTCCGTCAGCAATAGACTGTTCCTGAGAAGTACAAGATGAAACAAATCCTTTCCTCTTCATGTTGTTTTTGGTTGTGATATTTTACCATAGTAGTGGAAACTCTCCCTAAGACAACCATGCCTTAATCTCATACTAGATCGTCCCTTGTTGCTGAGTTTTATTCTTCTTTTATTCTCCTTTTAAAATGTTCCTCTCTGACTCAGCATCATCACTTCTCTTTAGTTGATGATAGGTCTTCAATTTCAAAAGATCATGGAAAGTAGGAAACAGAAGTATACTCAAGTTGGAGCTGTGGAATAGTTTCCAGTTAACGGTAAAACAGACTCTAACTATTTGCATGATAGTGACTAAGATATAAGGCATCACTGTAGGGAAGTAGATCATTAAACTTAGAGATAAAACTTGGGAAAAAACAGGTGTATGGCGGCAATCAGAACA
Source organism: Chionomys nivalis (assembly GCF_950005125.1). NCBI lineage: Eukaryota > Metazoa > Chordata > Mammalia > Rodentia > Cricetidae > Chionomys > Chionomys nivalis. The sequence continues at coordinate 46,598,093 of NC_080102.1, read as the reverse complement.
AGTGTCCAAAGTGATATGGAACCAGGAGACTAAAATTTCAAGGGAATGACTTGAGTAGCAAGACACAGCTAATAACAGGTGATTACCATGCTTAGCTAACAAATCAGAGAGTTTTATTTCTGAACTGCATAAATGTGGTAATGGGAGACAAGAGCTATGGAGCATTCCAGACCAAGATGCAGTGGAATAAGGGATGTCGGGAAAGCATCAGCAACCGTATGAGAAGGCTAGGATGGGTTTCCAACGAACAAGAAAGTGCACAAAACCATTCCTACCCTCAGTGTTTTCTGCAGTTAGCCTTTCTATATCAGACACCTGAGGACCAGCTGCAGTCCCTCACGGTCCAGCGCTTCTCCCAGAGAGCCTGTGTGGGTCTCTGGAAGCTGGAAGGGTCAGAGGTGCAGTGGTTCACATTTTCATTGTTTGAACATTTGCTCCTCACTGTCATTCCAAAAGAGTAAAGGGGGAAGAGGGAGCAGCTGCGTGTTGTCAATGGCGACGGTTCAGCACTGTCGCAATGAGTGCTTTTCTTAGCCTACTAGCTGAAGTGACACAGAATGTGTGCCATTTACCCTGTAATTAGGACAGGGCTGCCTGAACAAAGGGGATGCTACAGTTTTCACTCCATTGAAAGGAGCCCTGTAGAAGTGAGTCCCGTTAGTAGCTTTACAACCGTGCACACCACACTCAGAGACACGAAGAAGAAATTTCTTAGTTTTGAGAGGACAGAGGATTAAATTATTACCTTTGAAAGTCTTTGAAATTATGAAATAAGCTGATGAGATTCCGTAATTCCCTCCTTTCAGGTTCTGTTCGTACAAATCAAAATCTCTGGACAAGTGAAAGTGATTTTAATAGAAACATTGTTGTTTAATGAACCTTCTCAAGAAGCTAAGGGCTGCCCCATTACGTAGTGATTAACACCCGAGACTTTGTTGCAAATTGGATTGTAGTGGGCCACTTTCATGGTTCATAACAACAATGGAGCCTATGGGAACGTTTTTCCTGCTGTTTCATAAATTCTCTCTGGCCTTACTCTGAATATAATCCAGGCTTCTGACCTTTTATTTTGTGATAAGTTTAGGGTCCATATTCATTACATGGAGTGTCTAGTGAATTATAATGGGATAGGTCTAAGGAGACAGATTGCTTCAAGGTTTGCAGTCAAGTCTTAGTAAAGACTTTCATATACATGTTTATATGCTCAATTACAGAAACTGAAGTACTGAGTCTTAACTATAGTTTTAATTAAAAGCTAATTTTTATCTGACCTAAGATTCCTAGTTTATTTCTTTGCATGAAAATAATTTTTCCTCAAAAAAACAAAAGTAATAATAATAATTTTTAAATTATGGTCAAATTTTAATGTGGTCAATATTATTATATAATAGCAAATTGTTACATATTTATATTACTGTTTTCAATATATATTGAATATATAGACATAGTACAAAGTATACTTTAATAATATACTTAACAGAATTTTTTACACCATGGAATCATTATACTTTGTCTTACAAATTCAGCATCCTTTAGCATTTTAGTTTTAGATAGCTATTTAAAGAAATGAAGGAAAAACTCTAAAATTATACTTTAAGATATTTCAACCAAGTAAGCTTTGAAATTTAGTATGTTTAAGTATGTTACATATAATGTTTAACCGAAAAAGTTGTATCAAGCATATATGAGTATTTTTAAGTATTTTTATGGTTGCTTAATACAACACATTACTTAGAGCTATTGGTGATTATAAGAGAGGAAATTGCTGTGGCAGCAAAAAGGAGAAAATAATGAATTTGCTTGAGTTTGGGGGAGGGTTGTTAGGACATCTGTTCTGAAATCCTAGAGATTTGGAGACATTGGGGGAGAATCTTATTTAGCAGGGACTTATCTGAGGAACTATCTGACTCAAATAGGAATTATAGCCCAAACCTGTAATTTTTTGCTAGATAGATTGAAGAGAGAAAAGAACAAAGACCTGGAGTGAAGACCGCGGGAGGCTCCCGGACTGGCATAGCTCATGCTAGATGGAAACCCCAGAGGGTGTCTAAGGAAAAGGATCTCAGTCCCAGTTAAACAGACTTGACACTCATGACAGTCAGATGTGTAATAGCTGGAATTTTTATTTAATTTTTAAACCATCTTTTCTCACCAGGTGGTGGTGGTGCACACCTTTAATTCCAACATTCAGGAGGCAGAGACAGGCAGATCTCTGTGAGTTCCAAGCCAGCCTAGTCTACAGAACAATAAACAACACTGAAACAAACAAACAAACTTTTCTCATTTTACTTAACTATCCCAGTTCCCACTCCTTCCCCTCCTCCTGCTCCCCCTACATTTCCCCTCACCCCACCCCCTATCCACTCCTTAAAGATGATAAAGCTTCCCATGGGGAGTCAACAAAGTCCAGCACATTGCTTTAAGGCAGGACCACCCCACTCCCCCATATCTAGGCTGAGCAAGGTATCCCTCCAAAGAGAATGGGCTCCAAAAAGCCAGTTCAAGCACTAGGGAAAAATTCTGGTCCCCCTGCCAGTGACCCCACAGTCTGCCCCAGCCACACATCTGTCACCCAAATTCAGAGGGACTAGTTTGGAATTTTTTAAGACTCATTTTTACATCATTAAAATTGTTCACTCTTATTTGTCCTTAAAGTTTTGAGGCCCACTCCAACTTAAATAAGGGGAATACACTCACTTGGGTTGTCACAACTCTATTGATTTTAAAAACTAGTATTCATCTAGTTATCTTAAATATGAAAAGTGATTGGTGTGTAAGAATATGTTTTTATAGAATTTTATTTTAGTAGCGGAGTTACTAAAACATAAAATTCGTATATCCAGATGTAAAGAAGACCAAATGAACAACTGTCTTCAGTGTGGATGTGAGCAATGGGCGAAGACATGTAATGTTTGTGGAGTAGAACGCCATTGAGACTCCTGTTTCTTCACAATGGTGTTTAATGAGGTGTTTATGAGTGAAAAATACACAATCTCTTCTAAAATGCGCAACTGTGTGTTTCAACTGTTTGTCACATTTTAGACTTTTCCTTTGACTGCTGTCACTCTGGCTTTTCACATCCACCCTTTGCATCACGTGAGGATGGGACAGTGTTGACACAGACATAGGTTCAATAATCCTGAGTGTGGACAGTAACATTCTTTCCTGATCCTGGATGGTGGGGAGGGTGTGTATGGCACTTCGTAACTACTATCAGAAGTGACTAACCAAAGCGATTTTGTGTATGTGTGTCTGTATGTTTACAGCCACAATTCCTTCAGGAGACACCTACCAAGGCAAATGAACGTCTCCAGTGTTGACTTTAGCATGGGCGCCGAACCTGTTTTACAAAGAGGAGAGACGAGGACCAGCATTGGGAGGATCAAACCAGAGCTCTATAAGCAGAAATCGGTTGACTCCGAGGGCAACAGAAAAGACGATGTCAAAACCTGTGGGAAACTTAACTTCACGCTCCAGTATGATTATGAAAACGAACTCCTAGTCGTTAATATTGTCAAAGCTTTAGAGCTCCCAGCTAAAGATTTTACAGGCACTTCTGATCCTTACGTGAAGATCTATCTTCTTCCAGACAGGAAAAAGAAATTTCAGACGCGCGTCCACAGGAAGACGCTAAACCCCCTGTTTGATGAGATATTTCAGTTTCCAGTGGCCTATGATCAGCTAAGCAACCGGAAACTACACTTTAGCATATATGATTTTGACAGATTTTCCAGGCACGACATGATTGGGGAAGTGATTCTTGATAACTTATTTGAAGTCTCTGATCTCTCCAGGGAAGCCACAGTGTGGAAAGATATCCACTGTGCTACCACGGTAAGCAATAAATCTGCCAACTTCTATTTGGCTTCTGGTGATATTTAAGACCAGTTGTTGCCCGTATTATTAGATTAAACTCAAAAAAGCTGTAGAACGTAAACCACAGGTTCCTGCAAAGTGCTGTTTGATTACATACCAATATAACTTGGGTACCTAATACAGCATAGGAAACATTTGCAGGGATAAAGGCAAGGCAGCTTTTATACATGACTCCAAACTGAAAGACTTCTCTATTACAAAATACTTACGTGTAACCTGTTCCCCATACCAGTTTCTTCATGAGTGATGCTGGATTTCATTTTTTGAAGTGATTTAGTTTCACAGGTAAAACCTGAGATGTACACTGATACAACATGGTTTGACCTCAAACAGTCCATGACTTTAGAAGCTTCCATGGAATGCACATGGTTACAGTACATGGGATGCTAAAGAATCAAGAGATAATTCTCCATACTAAAATTATTTTTTATGATATGTATTTTTCAATTGCAAAATGATATCAACTATGGTATTGAGATTTTTAAAAGCAGCAAAAACAGTAGAAATAAAGCAATCAACAATGTTACCAATTAGGTAAATGTTTTTGGGTGTTATTTTCCTGTTTCTGCTCTGAATACATTAAAATAATTGTGATTACACGGAGTTTTTATTTTCGCACTGATTTTGTTCCATGCTAATTTGTTTCAGTGCATGATCTTTATCATTGAAAATTTTAAACTGTGTGTGTGTCTGTGTCTGTGTGTGTGTGCAGTGATGTGTGGTTACATTTACCATGGCACACACTTACAAAAGACCGAGGACCAGTCTGTGGAGTTGGTACCTTTCTACATTTCCATGGGTTTCCACAGGTTGAATTCAGATTCCCAGGCTTGCATTGCAAGTACTTTGACCTGCTGAACGATATTGTTGGCCACATAATGCATGATATCTAAATATGCTATCCATTTATGTAACCATTTTCTTGTTACACCCTCCAGTGAAGCATCAATTTTGTTTTTAAAGAGTGTGTTTTTTAGCTCACTTTTATAAGTCCATGTGTCTGACAGAATTACAGATGAGGTATTGGAAAATTGTTCTCAGGTTAGATTATTAACTTGTTTTGATTCACTAATTTTAAAGTTGGACCATTTTTTTGTCATCAGATTGTCTTCATACATTTAGCGCTTTTTCTTAACATTCATTTTCTAACTCAGCATTTGCCAAGTATTATGAAAAGAGTCAACCTTGACTTGAAAAGTAAAAAAGTAAAAGGAATATCTTGTTCCTGGGGCCAGTCATTCGGAGTTCTGAATGCTCCCACTGACCTTCCAATTGAATATAAATAAATACATTTTATCATCTACTATTAAATTTCTTTGAGTACCGAAGTTTTCTTAAGTGGATTTTCTTATTTCTGAGGCTGCATTCTTCATTTTACCTTCCGCTGTACTAGATCTGTCACAGGACCAGAATGAGGCTATTTTTTTAAATTTTCCTATTAATGAATTTTCTTCTAAACTCTGAGATGATATATTCACCGATACAATTTTCAAAATGATCAAATTTCAGTTTCCTTTTAAGTATAAATGTGCGGTAAAAGGCTAGTGACTTGGCTCTTTGTCTCATTGCTCACCGGGTGGACCAGTAGGCAATATTACAGGCGGGGGCTGCAGGTTAGCAAAAACTCTTCCCTCCTGCTAATTTGTATAAGCCAAGGAAATTGGAACTCATCCTGACAGCAGAGAAAATTGAAGCGGAGATAAAGTTCAGTTGACTGGGTGTTTGCTTTCTAAGCACGACGCCCGAAATTGCATTTCCAGCATCTTATAACTGTGCGTGGTGGCACACACCTGTCATCCCAGCACTGAGAAACGAAGGCCAGAGGATGGTGAGTTGAAGGTCATCCTTCCCTACTTAGAGACCCTGCCTCACAAACCAGGAAAACAAGCAAACAACACCAGAACCCAGAAAATGCAAGTTCATTAGATGCTTCGGAGGAGAGGCCATCTAGAATATGGCTAGTGTTGTCGATGTCATTTGAACTGTGTTAGATGAGGTTGCCCTGGAAATCCTTCCTGCATGGCCTGGCCCTTGTCCATCCTCCCATCCCAGAGCCTCTGTGAATGTTTTCACTGCTGCAATCCACCCTACTTTTCCTCAGAGTATTTGTCACTCTCCATTGGAAATTAGATACATTGGAAAGAATTAGGTTGTATTTTTTAAATCATTGTTCTATTATTTAAAAACCACCCAAATCCCTAAGATGCTTTAAGATGATAAAGACCCGTGTTTTAATTCTGTGTTGTCCCCTAATTAATTGTGTGACATTTTGAAAGGTCAAGATACTTGTTCAGAATCAGCCGTAAGAACCTTGGGAGACAGCATTTATCTTGATCACTAGTGTCCCCATGACTAGCCAAGTGCCTGGTGTTTGGGAGTGTTCTCACTAAATGTGAGCGTGATGGATGAACAAATCTTTAAAGATTGATAGGGTATTTGATACAGTTGAAATCGGAGCTTGGGAAATGTGAGAGAAAAATAAGAAATTCATAATGATAATGAAATAAGCCAAACTATTAGGGACCTGTGTGTGTCATGATATGAAGTTTGGACTTTATATTTTAAGATCTCTGTAAGATCACGGCAGATCTCTTTGAGGGTTTTAGCAGAATCAGGTATTACTGGAGTTGTTGAAGCCTGTGACTGCATAGTCCCAGGAAGCCGTATCAGGCCAGTTATTCTTAGTAAACCAACTAAGAAAACAGATAGCAGTAAAAAGCAGATTCAAGATGGCCATGCTGGGGAAAGGGATAAAAAAGATTCAGTGACATCACCCCTCCTCCTCCCCTCCCTTTGCCAAGTCCATCTTCAGGGTTCTGACACAAGGGTAGATTGTAAACAGAAGGAAGAGAGATAATCATAACTAAGCAGTCTTGCTTCTGCTCAACATTGACCCAATCTGTCTTCCCTGACTAGCAATCTTAAAAGTTCTTGGTAACAACATCTTTCAGGACACAAGGTCCCTCTCTCTGGAAGGCACCAGGATTCGGGCTTTCCCTTTGCCCATTGTGAGATTGCTTGGAGAGAAATCTCAAATGCCTGGGTGCCTTGTTTCAATGGTCCAGATTGTTAGTACGCAGGACACCAGGTCTTTTTAGAATGTCCTTATATCTTCCAGGCATCCTAATTATACAAGAACAAGGTAAATAACACTGTACATCCGTTAACCTTCATGGCTTTCCTCACTAATCTCCACTTAAATGAACTTAGATGCTGACTGGTTTTAGGGTTATTGCCTCCCTCATCAGACACATTTTTGCAGCAACTGAAGTTTTGTGATCACGTTTTCTTCTCTCGAATTTGAGCTATTAAATCCAATGATCCTTTGTGGGCTTTTCTGGCTCTCTACCAGCTATAGCAAAGAAGCCTGAAACGGTTGTTCTGACATTATTTTATTATTTTAATATATTTATTTTATGGGTGTGGGTTTTTTTGCCTGAATGTGTGTCTATGCACTGTGTGTGTGTGTGTGTGTGTGTGTGTGTGTGTGTGTGTGTGTGTGTGTGTGTATGCTTGGTATGGGGAATCAGAATAGGGTGTGAAATCTTTTGAGACTGGAGTTACAGGTGTTGTGGGCTACTGTGTGGATGCTGGGAATTGAACCCTGGTCCTCTGGAAGAGCAACCACTTCTCTTACCTGCTGAGCCTTATCTCCAGCCCCAGGTTCATACATTCTTGAACATGCTCCAACTAGATATCCTCCATGGGCCTCATTTTTACTAGTCCTAGTAGTTATAACATTGAGTTGGAAGACAAATTATTTCACCTTACTGAACACTTTCATTTTAAACCAAGGACAGAGAGGCCAAGTAAGGGTGGGTTGATTGCTCAAGATTAAATTCCATGAGCTGTGTCAAGAAAAACATAATAAGAATTTTATAGTTCCTTGAACCCTGTACAGCATTCTGATTTTCACTATAAATACATTTCCTTGGAGGTGGACAAAGGGCTAGTAATTTGATGAAGGAGCTCACTTGATCTGCTTAGTAGCACATCTTGCTTTTAGCAGTAGACTACAGAAGAAAAAAACCATCTGTTTTCTTACCCTCAAGGAAATGTGGAAGTCAGGCTACATTTAGGGTGCTAAGTTGATGTGATGACTGCTGTAACCATAGCAACCAGTGGCTTTCTGAAGGTTTTTTTTTCAATATGTCTTCATTAGTGCACTTCCCAATATATCCTTGAATTCAGAGGAAACTTTTCCTGAGCCAACACCCCCATCCCTATTTCACTTAATTTCCCTCTTCCCTCTCTTCTCCTAACCTAGGTCACAAAATATAAAGATGGATTGCAAATAATATTGCTGTCGTTATTGTGTTCTGTGTATCTGTTTACATAAAGTGCTTGTTTGGCCTTGTAAGGTAAAAGTTATTCCCATTTTACTTGCAAATAAACCCAGTTTAAGAAGGTCAAGTTTTTTGCTTTATGGTTGGGAATTAATTCATGGAAGATGTACAGTTTTTGTTGGTGTTTGTGTGCATATCCATAATTCCTCCTGGGATATGGTGTTGTCTTTGATTCACTGTTTTCCCTGATAGAGGCAAGTCCAAAGGCTTTCATTTGGCCTTTTCAACCATAATAGCCCTAATTCCACAAATCAGGGGATCAGTGTGGGAATTCTGCCAACTCGTAATTATATGTTACCCAATTACACATTCTGGAACTGGAGAAATAGCTACAGGGTGATTTTAGGGAATCACTGGACCTACTGTGACTTGGACTTCAGCCAAAGCAATATTAATCACCTGACTTCCATAAGCCCCTACTTTAACTGGAGGGTGTCAATGTGTCTTTGAGTCTCCAGGAATCAGTCTCATTTCTGAACCAGTATCAAACAGATTCCAGAATGTCTGAATGGATGGAAAGACTTCTATTTCAACAATGGCTGTCTTCCAATGGAAAGGCCAAGAATCCGGTAGTTGTTCAGTCCATAAGGATTGATGTTTCAGGTGGTCTTCAGACTCCCAAAGAAGGTTCTAATACCAATGAAGAAATGAACTTATCAGAGAGAGTGAGAGCAAGCAGGCAAAGAGCAAGAGTGTCCATCTTCCATGTCCTTTATATAGACTGCCACCAGAGGTGTCACCCTGATTTAAGGTGAACTTTCCTACCTCAAAAGATACGGATTTAGGGTGGGTCCTCCCACTTCAAGTAATTCAATTAATAAAAATCCCTCACAGGTGTATCCAGCTGCTTGAATTTTAGTTCATTCCAGATGAGTCAAGTTAATAACCAAGAATAGCTATCACACTACTTATTCTTTGACAGTTTCATACATATATACACTGTGTTTTGATCATATCTTCCTCCAAGGATCCTCTTCGACTCCCGAGCAGTTCCCCTTCCCCACTGACTCCCCCTTTCCTTTCCAACTATTGTGGTTCTTTCCATCTCCCATCTCTTTTTGTTTTTCTCTTATATTTAAGATAGATTTTTTTTCTCACATAATATATCCTAATCTAAAAAAATCTTAAGAATTTTTTTAACACCTTAAGATGGCTTTGGAGCAAGGAGGATGATGCAAATGTTCCATTTAGGACTGACCACGTTACACTCAATTATTCTCTGCATATTGGCCAGTTGTGGGTCTTCGTGGTAACCCCTGTCTACTGCAATAAGAAGTGTATCTGATGAGCGGCAAGAGCGTCACTAATCTATGGCCTAAGGACAAGTAGAGAGACTCGAGAAGGCACAAAATATTAGTAGTAGGTTCTGCCCTTGGGACTGTGACCTCGTCAGCCAGGGGTTGTAGTACCAGCCATGAATTGCCTTGTATGGAGCAGGCTTTAAATTTAATTTTAAACATTATGCTGATTATCCCCATGACTTTATGTCACTCTGTCACCTAAGGGCATATCTTGTCATTGCTGCTGCCGGTGCTCACAGCTGGATGAGACTGGTTATGACCTTTCTCCCTGGACAGCCTTCACAGCACCTTCCTGCCACACCACCCTGAATGCACCTGATCCTGTCTATTCGTTTTTCATGCTTATTTTAAGTACACCTTACCTCATCACCCTACATCCACATCTGCCCAGCCCTCTTCCTGTTTGGATCTTCCCACATTCAATTTACTGTCTCCTCGCCTTCATATTATCTATGTGCTCTTCCATGTGCTGCCACCCACTTCCTTTAAGGCAAGACACCTCTAGACCTTTCATCTCTATTCTAGTGGCCTGGTTTTCAGGGAACCCCAAATTAAGCACCCACAATCAAAGAGTTGGGTGAGAGAACACAAGCAATTTTGTTTCTGAGGGTAGTTTACCTCATTCAGTACATTTTTTGTTTAATTTTTCTTTATAGCTGAATAAAATTCCCAGTGTGTACATTTGCAACATTTCCATTATCCATTTGGGCCTCTGGACTGATTCCATTTTCTGTCTATTGTGGATCGAAGGGCAATGGACCTGGATGTGTTAATATAAATATCTCTGTATTAAGATAGTCATTTGGGTATATGGCAAGGACCGATACACCTGTATCGTGTGGTCTTTGGAAAAACCTCCAGGTTGGTTTCCAAAGAGACTGGAGTAGTTTGCATTCCCGCTGACAGAATATAAAGTTCTCCTGTCCTCATACCCATCATCAGTGCCCTTGTTATCATCAGTGCCCTTGACTGAGATATAATCTCAGACTAGTTTTAATCTGCATCCCCCTGATAGCAAAGAATGTCGAATACTTTTTGAATGTTTCCGAACCATTTGTAATTCTTCTATTGAGAACTTCCTGTTCAGTGCAAAATCCCGTTTTCCAGTCGGGTTGTTTTCTTTGAGTTTAGCTTTGTGAATGTCTTGTATATTCTAGTTCCTAATCCTATATCAGATATATAGCTAATCTGAAAAGATTCTCTCCCATTCTACTTACTCCCTTAGCAGTTTCCTTTGCTGTAGAGAAGCTTTTTAGTTTGATGAGGCTTTATGTGTCAAACATTGGTCTTATTTCCCAGGTAACTGGAATCCTGTTTAGAAAATCATTACCTATATTTATGTTGCAATCAAGGCTACCGTGAACTCACAACTAGACTCCTCCATGGGTAGAAAATGAATTTTTTTATTCAAACTGCCACGGCTATCTCTTGGGATTCAGAGATAATAGAAAATGGTGGGGAGATTCTTGACAGTTTTAAGGGGTTATGTTGCAGCAGGAAGTAGCCGAGTTAGCTGGAACAGCCTGGGAACGAACAGGGCACTTAGGTCTGCTGAAGGTTTTGAGTTAAAAGGGAACTAGATGCCCATGCTGGAGATAGTTAGCTGAATGGGACAGAGAGGGAAGTGATGGCTCTTTATTACAAACAGAAACCCACTTGTCAAGATTTCTGAGGAATGCTGGTTTTCAGCAGCAATCCTTCTGTGTACCTGTGAGAGTCCAGCCTGAGCTGCGCCCAGACTGTCATTTTGGACATTGCCAGTGGCCTTGCCATTTGGGAGGTTGGGAGCCCACTTTGGACCTAGTGTATATTTTGCACTCCCCTGCTTTTACTTTTAACAGTTCAAAGATATCTGGACTTTATAAGATCTTTTTAAAAATTACAGAATTATTAAGTTTTGTGCAGGGCAAGATAATATGTTTGTAGTTTCATTCTTCTACATGTTAATGTCCAGGTTTCTAGAACCATTCACTGAAGATGGTGTCTTTTTTAATGTATATTTTTGGATATTTTACAAAAAAAATCTGATAGTCATTATTTGTACATGTATCTGGTTCCTCTATCCTATTTTATTGATTTATGTGGGGGTTTTAGTGCTGGAGTCATGCTGTTTTTATTACTATGACCCTGTGCATAAAACGTATAATCAGGTATGATAATAATACCTCACACAATATTATTCTTGCAAATGACTGCTTTAGTTATCCTTGGTCTTTTTTGCACCCATACATATTTTAAGAAGTGTGTGTGTCTCTGTGTGTGTGTGTCTATGGAGTATGTCCCTGGGATCTTGATTGTGATTTTTTTGAATATATAGATTGCTTCTGATAGAATAACCATTTTCATTTTGATTCTTCCTATCCATGAGTAAGGAAGGATTTTCCACCTCTTAGTGCCTTCTCCAATTTCTTTCTTCAGTGTCTTAAAGTTTTATTATAGAAGTTGTAGAAAGGTTTTTTATCAGACTTTCTTTAGACCACCAGCCCACCAACAATGACAAAGAAACTTATTATTAATTATGAAAGCTTAGGCTTGTTTCCACTAGCTTTTACAACTTAGCTAACCTATATTTTTAAACCTACGCTCTAGCACATGGCTCCTTTACTTTCCTCAGTACAGCTCATCTGACCTGTTTTAGTGGCTATTTTGAATGAGATTGTTTCATCAATTTCTTTTTCAATATATTTGTTATTAATATGAAGAGAGTCTACTGATTTATGTCTGTTAATTTTATATTCTTCCTTTTCTGCAGGTTTTTTTTTTTAGTTTTCAGAGCCTTTTGCTAGAATCTGTTGGGTGTCTTATGTATAAAATGTCATCTGCAAAAGGGAACACTTTGGTTTCTCTTATTTGTATCACTTTTATTCCCTCCTTCTGTCTTGTTGTTCCAGATAAGACTTCAAGCCCTTCATTGAGTAGGAATGAAGAGGATATGTATTCTTGTCTTGTTTCTGATCTTTTTTATTTTATTTTTTAAAAACTATCTTTTCTCATTCTATCTGCCAAATCTAGTGTCCACTCCCTCTCCTCCTCCCACTCCCTCCACCTTTCCCTTATCCTATCCCCATCCCACCCCCATTTCACCCCCATCCCACCCCCTTCCCAACCACTCAGAGAGGATAAGGCTTCCCATGGGAAGTCAACAAAGTCTAGCACATTGATTTAAGGCAGGACCAAGGCACTCTCCCCTATCTCTAGGCTAAATAAAGTATACATTCAGAGAGAATGGGTTCCAAAAAGCCAGAACAAGCAGTAGTGATAAATCCTGGTCTCACTGCCAGTGGCCTCTCAGTCTGCCCCAGCCATACAACTGTCACCCACATTCAGAGGACCTCGTTTGGTCCTATGCTAGTTCCCTCTCTATCAGGTCAGAGTTGGAAGGCTTCCACCAGCTCAGGTAAGCTGTTTCAGTGGGTAACCCCATCATGGTCCTGACCTCTTTACTCATTCTCACTGCTCCCTCTCGAACTTTGGGAGCTCAGTCCAGTGCTCTGCTGTGGTTCTCTGCATCTGCTTCCATCAGTTGCTGGATGAAGGTTCTAATGGTGACATTTAAGATAGTCATCAATCTGACTACAGGGCAAGGCCAGTTCAGACACCCTCTTCACTATTGCTTAGGGTCTTAGCTGGGGTCATCCTTGTGGATTCCTGGGAATTTCTCTAGTGCCAGATTTCTCGTTAGCTCCATGACAGCTTCCTCAATCAAGATATCTCTTTCCCTGTTCTCAGTCTCTGTCCTTCCCCATCTCAACCACCCAGTGCCCTCAAGTTCTCCTCCTTACTCCCCTTCTTTTCTCTTCCCCCCTTCTGCATTCCCTTCTCCCCGAACTCCATGCTCCTATTTTTCTCAGGTGATCTTGTCTATTTCCCCTTTCCCGGGGGATCTATGTATGTTTCTCTTAGGGTTCTCGTTGCTACTTAGTTTCTCTGGAGTCATGGACTATAGGCTCCTTGCCCTTAGCTTTACAGCTAGCATTCACCTATGATTGGGTACATACTATGTTCATTTTTCTGGATCTGGGTTACCTCACTCGGGATGGTTTTTTCTAGTTCCATCCATTTAATTTTGCATTCTTTGTATATTCTAGATATTAATCCTCCATCTGATATGCAAGCAGCATAGATTTCTCCCATTTTTACATGCTGTCTCTTCACCCAATTGTTTCCTCTTCTGTGCTGAAGGTTTTTAATTTGATAAGGTCTCATTTGTCCACTTTTAGCTTTGTTTCCCAAGAGACTCGATTCCTAGTCACATAATCCTCCCAATGCATATATCTTAAAAATGTTTTCCCCACTGCTCCCTCTAACAGTTTCAGAGTTTACGATCTTTATTCTGTTTAGATTTGATTATATACAGGATAAGAAATAGGGATTTTGTTTTATTCTTCCATATGTGCATATACAGTGTTCTCGGCACCATTAGTTAAGAGGTTGTCTTCTTTTCCACTGTGTGTTGCGGCCATCACATGGCTGTCGCTGTGGGGTTTTATCTGGGTTATTCTACTCATTGATCACTCTCTGTTTGTTCCAGTACTTTGCTTGTTATAGTTTATGGCATAGCTTAAAATCAGCATCATTTTACCTCCTGAATTAATTCGTTTTGCTCCAAATTGTTTTCACTATCTGAGTTCTTTTGTGTTTCCACAAACTGTGGCCACCATTATACTAAATAGGGAAAAATATCCAAGCATTTCCACTAAAATCAGAAACAAGACAAGGCTGTTCACTCTCTCCCCTAGTCAGTATTGTGCTTGAAAGTCTTAAGTCTTAGTCAGCAGTAAGACAAGAGAAGAAATACACAGGAAGAGAAGAACGTTCAGAGTTCCTGTTTGCAGGTGCTGTGATTCTGTACATGAGACCCCAAAGACTCCTAGAAAGTGAAACCCTTTCAGGAAAGTGGCAGGATACAAGCTAACAGACAAAAGCCAACAGCCCTCCTATACACCAGTAAGCCACATGCTAGAAAAAGATCAAGGAAACACTCCTATTTAAAAGGAACGAAGAATAAGCACAACCAGGGAAGGAAAGACCTTTGCAATTAACCTTTAACACATCAAAGGAAGAAAAAGACACAAGGAGATGGGAAGCCCTCCAAAGCTCATGGACTAATTCCAGAATCATTTCCACGGAGGTTGCTCTGCTACCAATGCAACCCACAGACTGAATGCTATGCCAATCCAAATTCTGATTACATTCTTCAGAGAAATAAAGATTTCCAAAATGTTTTATGTTTTTCATTCCAAGCTGTAGTCTGACATCTGACTTCCACAATGCACCTTGTCATACATGTAACCATGCCCGCACACAAAACAAATGACTGAGCTCAGGTTACCAGGCTTTGAGGCCTCTTTCCAGCCCCAAGAAACAAAGAACTTTGAATAACCTACTTCAGTGCTCCTGAGTATTAATTAGGAATTTATTTTCTCCAAATTAAATCTACTTCAATTTTTTTTCTTTAGGAATAATTTCATTGAATCTTTTAATTCACCCTTAAAGCAAAATCCTTAATTCTCATAATGTACTCAGTTTTCACTGTTTGTCATCTATGCAGTGACAGCATATAAATCTACATCAGAATTCTAGAAACATGTCTAATGTTTTATCCAGAATAATTATCCATCTGAGAGCAGAGGATACAGCTCATTGGTTTAAGCTCTTGGTCCCCAGAATACACATAAACAGCAGGTGGGTGTAGTGGTTCACCAGTAATTCCCAGCCTTGGAAGGCAGAGACAAGATTCCCATGCAAAGCCGCCTTGTAAAACCAGCTCTATCGTGCTGGTGAGCTCTGAGTTTGATTGAGAGACCTTGCCTTAAAGACTAGGGTAGCAGATCGATAGAGGATGATTCCTAACATCCATCTCTGGTCTCTACATGCATGAATATACAAAGGCATATGCAATAAGAAGAGAGAGAGGTGAGGGGACAGAGACCAAGAGACATGCAGAGAAACACACACACGGAGAGAGACAGACAGACACAGAGGCAGAGACAGGAATAAAAGAAAAAGAAGGCAAACAACTGAACATGAGAGATGGCTAAGTTCAACAAGCAGCCCCTTCAAAAGCAGAGGCAAGCGACACTTGATTTGTGGGAAAAGCGGCAACAGTGCTTATAACAAGACTGGGCTGGTACATTAGAGATGAAGCAGAGAGGATCCTATCAACATGGGTTCAGTATAGGGCTTTTCAGTGTGTCGTCTAAATGAAGACCTACAGAAAGGAAATTCTTCACAGTCACGCTAAGAGGGTTGCGAATCAAGAACTTTCCAGACACATTGGAGCTTGTAGTCATGCCCTGCCGTGTGTGTGTGTGTGTGTGTGTGTGTGTGTGTGTGTGTGTGTGTAAAATTTGCTTTTCATTTCATAAATGATCACTTTGCTATGTGAAGCTTAACTTATGGGGTGGGAGATGAGTTTCATAGGTCATTCAATCCTGGTGGGAGATGGTGGTTTGAACAGTCATAATAGATCCCCGAAGAGTCAGTAATAAATGGCATGTTTTGACAGTAGTGTAGGGAAGAGCTGCTCTGACTTGGTTGGATGCAGAGTAAGAGGAAACGAAGACTCACTTCCTAGTAGGAACCTACTAGTTTTGGCTTCAGCCTCTGAGTAAGCCATGCTGTCATTTGTTCCTTGTGACAAACTGAAGACTAAGGTGGTCAGGGGGTGGAAGCAGCAGTTTGCTAACTTGCAGATGGTAAGAGAGCAGCTGGGATATGTTCTTTTTACTAACTCCATTCACAAAAACAAAAGAACCAACTTGTAACAATGATCTAAATCCTCAATGAAATTATTTAAAATTTTATAATATTCTAATAATGTGAATTTTCTCAGTTATCTTCCCTTTCGTTTTGCTTTCACTGTGTGTTGTCTGAAATTGCTAACATTACCAATTGCCAATCTAGGAAAGCATAGACCTGGGCGAAATCATGTTTTCCCTTTGCTATCTGCCAACCGCTGGGCGGATGACTTTGACAGTGATCAAGTGCAGAAATCTGAAGGCAATGGACATCACCGGGTCATCGGGTGAGTGCACACACATCCCTACATGAATAATTTCTCATAATGAAAACCATATGGCCTTTAATTACCTCTCTGCTATGGGATAAAATAAAAGCAGAAAGTAAGATAGTAAATCAAAATGTTACAAATCACCTTTTAAAGGTAACATTAAAATTATGAAATCTTTAAAAACTATCAATAGATTGACTTTGAACTTTGGTTTTTGCCTTTCTTCCCTAATCTAGTCTTTCTAAATGCCTAATTTATTTTGTTCTCCCAAGCTTCAAACTAGTCTGTTTGCAAGACAAGGTCCTTAGACTTTCAGCTGTCCATACAAAGATATGTTTAAATTGAGTCTACTTCTTTTATGTATCTACAGAGAAACATAGATGTAAGCTCACCATTTGTGTTTGCATCCTTGACTCCTTTCCAGTAAAAATTTGGAACATCTAAAGAAACTATGAGAAACACACAAAAGCAGTATGTCAAGAAGCGCTAGAGAAAAATTTCTCTCGTGGGAATTTTTGACAAAGGAGTGGAACACATGGTGCACCCTTCACCCTCCCTTTTAGGTGTCTGAACATAAATTTATGTTGTGGTATTTTCCCGGAGAATTATGAAGCAATGCAAAGCAGCAGGTGGCAAAAGGACGGGACCAATTATTAGAGAGGCTTTGACATCTTAATGTAGGGACCATATTAAGGACTACCCATTCCTTTCTTAAAGTTTGCAGAATGACATAGAAGAACAATTAAATTTATTTTGGTGAAAACCTTGTGTCAATGTATATCACTGAACATCAACAAGGGACCCAACAAGTTATTGCTTATTCTATCCTTTATAGGACATTTTAAGCCAAGCAGAGCAGTGCTAGAATTGTTATGAAATTTGAAGTTGTTCCCTGGTTATGTGAAGCTTTTCCTGGTTATGTGAAGCTTTTCCTCATCAGAGTCCACGTTTGAGAGTACTATCTCATTCTACCTCGCAGCAGGCATATGCACTAACCAAGGAGCCACTGATGGTGTTTTAGGCAAAGAGTGTCATCAGAGACGTAATGGAGAGCAGAGACAAGAAGACCTCGTTCCCTTATTAGGATGCTGTTGCTCACTGCAAGAATGTCTCCCTTAGAATTGTCTCCCAAGAGTTAAAAAATAAGGTTCTGGGCAGGTTAGATATTAACATTGCCTCCTTACATGCACAGTATGTACATAATTCCCATAAGGAAATACCTTTTATTTCTTGAAATGTTCTAGATACAGATACATTTCCCTAGAGTTTAAAATGTACATACTTGCTCAACAAATTAATATCTTATTCTAAGGAAGCAAAAGTTATGACTATAGGAATAGACAAAATAAGATCAAGAATCTATTGTCCTAAAGTAAGTAATTTTAAAACTATCAATACTAAAGGGTTCACACACACTTTCTTTGTTTTATTTAAATAACTTTTCCACTATTTTACATACCATCCAGTTTCCCCTTCCTCCTCTTCTCCCCTTTCCCATCTACCCCCTCCTCCATCTGCATTCATTGAGGCAGGACCTAGCTTTCCCCCTTAAATCTAGGTTCAGTGAGGTAATCCAGTGTGCTGAACAGGTTACCAAAAGCCAGCTAAGCACCAAGGAGAGGTCCTGCTCCCACTGTTAGCAGCATTACTAAGGGACCAAGCTACACAATTGTCACACTCATGCAAAAGGCCTTGGTCTGTTCCATGCAGGCTCCCTAACTGTGGATCCAGCATCCATGAGCTCTCGTGAGCTCTCTGTGGGTTCCGCAATAATGGCAACCCTGGCTTGTACAATTACCCTTCCCTTTCTTACTCAAGACTCTTGGAGCTCAGCACAGGGCTTGTCATAGAGCTCTGCCTCTGTTTCCATCAGTTGCTGGATAGAGTATCTCTGATGGCAATTAGGGAAGTCACCGATCTGTTTACAGTAGATGGCCAGATCAGGCCCCCCTCTCTACTATTGCTAAGTGTCTTAGTTGGGATCATCCTGTGGCTTCCTGGAGGTTTCCCTGACACCAGGTTTATCCCTAACCCCAAAATGCCCTCATCAAGACATCTCTTTGGTTATTCTTCCCCTCCATCCTGCCACCAACCCACTTCCTGCACCCAGTCTGGCCAACCCACTCCCTCTAGTTACCATCCTGGCATCTCCCTGGCCTCCTGCCCCCAGTTTACCCAGGAGATTTTTTCTACTTCCCCTTCCCAGGAAAATCTACGAATTCCTCTTTTGGGCCCTCATTATTATTTAGATTCTCTGGGACTATAGATTGTAGGTTGGTTATCCTCTACTTCATGTCTAATAACCACCTATGAGTGAGTACATATCATGTTTGTCTTTCTAGGTCTGGATTACCTCACTCAGAGTAATTTTTTTTCTAGATCCATATATTTGCTTGCAAATTTCATGGGGTCATTGTTTTTTTATAGCTGAGTAGAGTAGTACCCCATTGTGCAAATGTACCACATTTTTTTATTCATTCTTCAGCTGAAGGGCATCTAGGATGTTTCCAGATTCTAGCTATTACAAATAATGTTGCTATGAACATAATTGAGCAAGTGTCCTTGTGCTATGATTGTACATCCTTTGTATATATACCCAAAATTGGTATAGCTAGGTCTTGAGGTAGATTGATTCTAAATTTTCTAAGAAACCACCATATTAATTTCCAAATTGGCTATACAAGTTTGCACTTCCATCAGCAATGGAGGAGTGTTCCCCTTATTCCACATCCTCTCCTACAGAAGCGATTATCAGTGTTTTTTATCTTACCCATTCTGATCGGTATAAGATGGTATCTCAGAGTCATTTTGATTTGCATTCCTTGATGACTAAGGATGTTGAGCAATTCTTTAAGTGTCTTTCACTGTTTGAGAATCTTCTATTGAGAATTATCTGTTTAGATCTGTTTTTTTAATTGGATTATTTGACATTTTGATGTTTATCTTCTTGAGTTCTTTATATATTTTGGACATTAGCCCTCTGTCAGATGTGAGGTTGGTGAGGATCTTTTCTCACTCAGTAGGCTGCTATTTTGTCTTATTGACAATGTCCTTTGCCTTATGGAAGCTTTTTAGTTTCAGGAGGTCCCATTTATTAATTATCCATCTCAGTGTCTGTGTTACTGGTATTATATTTAGGAAATCATCTCCTGTGCTAAAGCATTCAAGGCTACATTCTCACTTTCTCTTCTGTCAGGTTCAATGTAACTGGATCTATGCTGAGGTCTTTGATCCACTTGGACTTGGGTTTTGTACAGGGTGATAGATATGAATTTATTTGCATTCTTCTACATGTCAACATGATTATACAAGCACCATTTGTTGAAGATGCTTTTTTTCTTTGTATAATTTGGCTTCTTTGTAAAAAAAAAAAAAAAAAAAGTGTCCATAGGTGTGTGGATTTAAATCACAGCTTTAGATTCTATTCCATTGACCCACATGTCTGTTTTTATGCCAATACCGAGCTGTTTTTATTACTATAGCTTTATAGTAGAGCTTGAAGTCAAGAATGGTGATGCCTCTGAAAGTCCCTTTATTATACAGGATTGTTTGAGCTACCCTGGGTTTTTGTTTTTTTAATACACACTTTCTTATTTAGTAAAAATTAAATATGGTGTTTTGTGCATAGCATGAATGCTTTAATTTTAATAAAATTATCTCCCTTCTCACAGATCCTTATGTCAAAGTGTCTTTGATGTGTGAGGGCCGACGACTTAAAAAACGGAAAACGACTACGAAGAAAAACACTCTCAATCCTGTGTACAACGAGGCCATTATTTTCGACATTCCTCCAGAGAATGTGGACCAGGTCAGCCTGTGCATCGCCGTCATGGATTATGACAGGTGGGTGGAGGCTGCTGGCCCTGATGCAGATCTTCAAGTTGTCATAGCCAGGTCACATCTGCTTTCCAGGTTACTCACTGTTACAGCAGATCTCACTTGAAATAAAAACAGGGCAATGATGCATGAGAATCTATAGTTATAGTTTTCTTTTGTTTTCACCTCCAAAGCAGTCTTTCTTAACATTCACCTGAGGCTGAAGAAAGGTCTGCAAGTCGTATGAAGGACTATTTAGATGTGGGGTTGGTGAGGACCTTTTCTTCAGAATAACAAACATTGCAGTCCAGAGTTGACTTCACTAGAGGGCTACCACACAAGGATAGTGATGCTCACCCCAACTCTATAATGAATTGGCTTTGAAGGCCAGCATGTCTTTGGGATTCACCTTCTCCACTGGGAAACTGTTAACATGCTGTGGAACGTGGGGTGATGATGGAACCGGAAGATGCATGGCAATCAGCTCAATGCTTTTATACATTGCTTTTGATAACTCTACCACTTGTGTAGAACATGAATATAAAATGCTTAAGAGAATACTCTTAAGCATTTCATAAGGAGTGGTAGCAATGTGTCATTTAGTGTCTCAAAGCCAGCCCCTAAAAATATAAATAAATTAATTAATATTTTCTGATCTACTTGAATTTATATTAAAGGAAAAGGATCTGTGATAACTTTTCAGTAGTAGAAAAATCTTGAATTATCCCATTCTTCAAATGTTAAACACGTTATAAATGTTTTCATGAACAGCCCTATTTTGCTTTAGTACCTACCCCTATTGACTTCTCAAAGCAGTGGGTTTGAGTAGGTACAGCTAAGCATGTCATCAACCCAACGTTAAGGAAATAAATATTAATGCCACATAAATCAGTAAGATAAAAATTATTCCTATAAATATGCTTGTTGAGAAACTTCATAATGCCATGAATTTACATAGGAGAAGACCAGAAAAGCATACTGGAGCATCCTAGAATTACCCCCAAAGCCTCCTCAGAGATACCTATCCAAGTGATTCTGTAGAAAGTCTTTCAGATTCTTTCATATTACATTCTGTTTCAAGAACTGGCTTTTGAAGAAAGTTGGGATGGCAGAGACATGTAAGCTTAACACTCGGGGGCGCAGGCAGGAGGCTCAGTTCAGCTACATAGTAAGTCTGAGGGCAACCTGGGCTGCATAAGACCTGACTTTAAAAAGATTAAAAAGAAGCCCAGCATGCCAGGTGCTGTCTTAACTTTCCTGATGGGAACCAGCTTCCGCCATTGACTCTTCTGGGCCTCCAGTTTGTTATGAAATGAAATGATAGTAATATTACCCAGAGTGAGAGTCATGGGCTTAGGATTATGTTAAAATGCTTGGAAAAAACTATCTTTACATAGTGAACTCTCAAAATATATTAGTTATCCCCAGTCCAAATGGATACATCTATAGAACACTTCCATACCTAAGATTCAAGAAACATCGCAGAAGAGCAGGTAGAAAGATTACAAGAGCCAGAGAGTCGGGGAGTTTGCTGTGAGACTGTCTCCTAGTAATGTCAGAAGCTACACCCATGAAATATCACCAACGTGACTGCATAAATGTGAGCTGAACAAGGACTACAGCAACTGACAAGCCCAAGAGGATAAAGAAAATACTACAAGGCCCCAACCCTACACAAAGAACAAAAGGTGACTGAGGAATGCTGGGAGCAGAAGAGGTGGTCTTCTCCAGGGAAGAGCACGCCAATAGGTTGTCCAATGCCAAATAGTCAGCCCTGGAAACATACATACAAGTAACGTTATACAGACTGAAGAGCTCATATTTAGGAATGCATATGCCTGAACATATACCTATGTACATACAATAGCAATTAATGAAAAAAAGAGGCCATGAATGTGAAGGAGAGAGGAGAGCAGTCTCTGAGCCTGTTTGGAGAGAGAAAGGGGGATATGGAAATACAGTATAATTATATTTTAATATCAAAAATAAAAAAGTAAAAATAAATATTAGCTATCATTTTTATTGGTTGCAGTGAAAGTGGGGCATAAATAGAAAAGAGTAATGTCAAACAGTATGCTTTGTTACGCAATGATAAATCATAGTGGTGGGACTAAACACAGCCCCGCCCCCCTTAATTATACTGCCAGCAATAGCGCACTCACGCATATAATTTAGTCAGTAAAATAGAGACTGTTATGCCAGAAAGTGAGCACTGTCCTCCTGCCGCACAGTCTAAACACCGTCACAGAGCAAGCCTTGTGAAAAGAGTAGGGTTTCTCCTGACAGCGTGGGGGTTGGGTAGCACTGCATCCCAGAAAGCAGCATTGTGGAAGTGAGGGGTCTGCTGGTGTCCCAGGCACACACTTTCCTTGTCAACGTTGCAGAGAGTTGAATAGGTTTATGAGTCTTTTATATGTAAATTCATTTTGTATGTTGATATTATTTAGTTAACTATCTTTGGGCTTTTTTTTTTTTTTTTTTTTTTTTTTTGATCTGGTTGGTTGGTTGGTTGGTTGGTTGGTTGGTTGGTTGGTTGGTTGGTTGGTTTTGAGACAAGATACCATGTACCCCAGACTGGCCTCAAAACTTTCTCTGTAGATAATGATGAACTTGAACTTCTGATCTTCATGTCTCTACCTCTCAGCCAAGCCCCACACCTGGCCTACTTAATTTTTATTTAGAAATTTTCATTTACTCAAAACTGCTACACAACAATCCCTTCTCTATAGGGAATATGTTCTATCATGTTCCATAGATTATGGAAAACAAAGACAGTGGTGAGCTCCATGTATTCTGTTCTTCCTACATGTACAGATCTTCAGAAAGTCTGCTTTATAAATTGTGCACGAGATGCCAGTAACAAGTAACAAATAATAAAATAGGGCAATTATAACAAGATACTGTATAAAGCATTATTTAATATTGATGTGTTATTTGTTTCTAGAACTTTTCATTTGATATTTTCAGACAGCGATTGCCCATGGATCACTGAAAGTACAAAAGTGAGATCTGGGTCTGGAGACTACCATAGCATGTAGAATCTGTTGCTTTTGATGACGTGTTAAAAACTGTACTGAAATGTGGACCATTCCACTTACCTTTGAATTCTGACAGTGAAAGTATGATATTCACAAATCCTAGGGTAGGTCACAATGAGGTCATAGGTGTGTGTCGAACTGGACTAGACGCGGAGGGTCTCGGGCGAGACCACTGGAACGAAATGCTGGCCTACCACCGGAAACCGATCACACACTGGCACCCCCTGCTGGAGGTAAGGATGTGGGTGCTGCCTCTGCCCTCGGTTATATTGCTGTTACTACTTAAATGTTTTTTACCTGCTAACTTTCATTTGACATTTCCCTTATTTACCTTTCAAAACAATTCTCTCGCTTTTGTTTCAGAGTCTCTAACATCATCTATTCCATCCTTCTGTGTGCCTTGAAGGATTTTTAAAAAACACTAGCTATCTGTGGCTTCCTATTCAGGAAGCCTGTGAAAGGAGTGTGTCATTTTCTTTCCATAGCCTTAGGCTTACGTCAGTGACCAGGGGCCATTGTCTTATGTCCATTACTCAGTGGGAACCGAGCTCTGGTACTGTTCTCTGTGGGAAAAAAAAAAAGCCACTTTATCTAAAGCCCCTTTCCATTTACAAACCCTTCATAAAACACTGCTGTCTGATACACCTGTGTAAGGAATATGGGTGCCCCATCCAACTCCGGTCAGAAAGAATATACAGAAATTTAAAATATCAAGGCACCAACTTAGCTGTGTTCCAGGCCTGGCCATGCCGTGCGGCTTCTATTATAAAGCTTTGGTGAATGACTTGACCTTCTCTGAGTGTCGGCTGTGCCTATTCAATAGGAGGAACTTACAGTGACGATGGTGAGCACAGTGCAGCACAGATTGACTCAATATGAGGTCTTTACAGCTGTGTCCATGCTTGAGTTATGTTAGTAAAGATGAGTACGTGTTTCCTCTTAGTCAGTCTACTGG
Organism: Chionomys nivalis; assembly: GCF_950005125.1. Classification (NCBI taxonomy): domain Eukaryota; kingdom Metazoa; phylum Chordata; class Mammalia; order Rodentia; family Cricetidae; genus Chionomys; species Chionomys nivalis. The sequence goes on along the minus strand of NC_080102.1, from coordinate 46,573,749 downwards.
GCGTAATAAGTATCGCTTGGCTGAATGCCTTTCTTTCCAACAAAGACAATTGCTGAAACCACCTCAAGAGCCACAATGTAAACAGACATGATGTGTTACAGAAGGATGAACTTCCATAAAATGAATACTTACGAAAGCCACAAAATAAATAAATAATGACTTAGCCTTTTTGAGGGGTAATTGTGGCTTTGTATTTTGTTGGATGTTTTTACTTTTTACTACTCTTATTACTCTTTTGGCTTTGGGGAGACCCTTTAGCTCTTAGAGGGCCTGCTACCCAGCTCCCAAATAAATCACACCGACTCTTATTCTTTCTTATAAATGCCTGGCCTTAGCTTGGCTTGTTTCTAGCCAGCTTTTCTTAAATTATCCCATCTACCTTTTGCCTCTGGGCTTTTTTCTTATTCTTACTTCTGAGTATCTTCCTTTCGCTCTTACTGCATGGCTGACTGCGTAGCTGAGTGGCTGGACCCTGGTGTCCTCCTCTCTTTCCTCTACCTGCTTCTCTTTCTCTTCCAGATTCCTGCTTCTATTTATCCCCTCTGCCTGCCAGCCCCGTCTATCCTTTCTCCTGCCTCGCTATTGGCCATTCGGCTCTTTATTAGACCATCATCTGTTTATCACAGCTTCACTGAATCAAACAAATGCAGCACAAAAAAAAAGCAGCCCATCTTTACATCATTAAACAAATGCTCCAGAGCATAAACAAATGTAACACACCTTAAAGGTTTTTCCACAACATTTGCACATGAAGCTTTGGTTTAAAACTGGTAGAGGCTGTGCACTGAAGCTGACTGAATGTATCAGTAAGACTGGGTTTCAGTCTCAGCTTAGTTACAAGAATGAGACCTTGGCTGTCTTGTTCAAATTATTTTGTGGAAATGGGGTGAACATGTCATGCTCAGGCCCTGGAAGTTAATTGCTGTCACCGATTACATTTATATATAAATGGCCCAAAACTTTACTTGACTTCGTAATTTAATGTAAATCATAAGAGACAGACACACATACATAGACAACACATATACAGACACATACACACATACAATAGATATGCACACAGACACATACACACAGACATGCATATACAGACACATACACACATACAATAGATATGCACACAGACACATACACACAGGCATGAATATACACGTATACAGACACAAACACTTGTACCAGACTCACACATACATAAACATATAAACACATGGGCACTTACACAGATACACACATGTACATGTACAATCATACATGCATGTATAGGCAAAACCACCTACAAACAGACATGCACACACAGACACATATTAGTACATGTAATACACAGACTCATACACACAGACAAAACAGGCATAGATATACAGAAACATATACACCCATATACATATATACACAAAAAATGCAAACACATACGCATATATATATATACAAAAATACATACATACATGCATGCACGCACACACAATCACACAGAGTATTCCCCTGAAATCTTTCAGAAGTAGAGACAGGTGCATTTGCTGGATATCTCAACACTCACTGAAGTACATTTTATTTGGTCTCAGTGGTAAGTATTGTCTAAAATACACTTCACTGCTTGTTATATAATTGTGCTCTTTTCCCTGGGTCTCATCTTTAAGTTGGAAAGGGGAGCCTGAGCTCAAGAATATAGAAAGGGAAAGAAAGCCTTGCTTCACTGGGAGACACGCTGATGGGAAATGTGGACTCTGGGCTTGTTTCTCCAATATCTGATCCTGGAGAAGCTACGTGCCCTTCCATGCTGATGAGCTGGTGCAGGAGAAATGAGAGCAGATGAGCAAAACTTAAACAAGTGTAAAGAGAAGCATATAGTCTGAAGTATATTATATATATCATATATGCATAGAAACACAAAACTATCTGATAAAGAACACCAGGCATATGTTTGTATCAGGAACAAAAATAAAAGAATCCTTTTCAGTCCCCCTTCAGTTCCTATGTATCAAAAGATACATAAGAACACAGTACATAGCATGGCATTAGATCACAGATAGTTTTCTAGTAACTGGATCAGGGACAACTGGCATTAAAAGACAAATGTACTTTACACATAACTTTTTCCATCCCCTATGTCTTTATTTCGTAGACAAACAGATTGTCTGGACCAGAGGCATATGCATGGCCTGAATTTCGCACTACAGGAAAATGAAGAGTGAAATTATATTTTCCTTGTTAGAGGAGGAATAAATGAGAAAGTAGTAGTTATTGAAGAGCTGAGTAAGTTGGTAGGCAGAGGTGAAAGCCTCACTTAGAAAAAAATCTACTTATTTCAACTTTATTAATCAAACTTCATTAAACTCTCAAAATACAGATATGTAAGGATCACGAGACTTACCCTTGTCATTGGGGTTGCCACCTGACAAGCTGGCCTTCCCATTTATGAATTCCCCAGATGAAAATCCCCTCCTACTTAAAAGAAAAAGGAACACAGCCTTGAATTAGTGTTACAGTTCGTTGCTGTAATAAAATACCAAGACCAGAAGCGATCTCTGGAAGACAGCTCTTTCTGGCTTATGGTTCCAAAGGAATATCCGTATGGTGGAGAAGCATAGTGGCAGGAGGTCAGGGAAGGAAGCAGAGAGAGCCTGTTTCTATCCACAAACAGGAAACAGAACAAACATGAAGAGGGTTACTAAGGCTGTAAACCTCCAAGTCCACCCAACAAGGCTGTCCCTTCTAATGGTTCCATAAGCTTCCCAAACAGTCCTCAAATATGGGAGCCTATGGGAGCCATTTCTCATTCAGATTACCCTAAGTCATTGGTGTCTACAATTTCTTGCTGCTCTTACCCTGCACTATAGTCAGTAATATTACAGAAAAAAAAAAAAACTAAGCATCTCCTATAAAGTGTGGGACCCTTCTAAAGCCATAAAAGGAGCAGTGAGACATTGTTCTGTGTACCTTCTATGTTTCAAACAGTGTGTGTTACAGGAAATGTTTGTGTTTTCTCTCTCTGCCTTAGAAGGTAAGTTCTGAAGAGTGTGAAGGTTACAGAAATCTTCTCTTCAGAGATTTACAAATTGTGCATGAATATCACTACTAACAGAGAGAAAAAGAGAGACGATTGTCATTATATGCTTTGTCATCATTGGATCAGATTTTATGAAATTCCTTTCTTTCAGTTACCTGGCCGGGCAACCAGCTTTGATAGTCAAGGATCCTGTTCTTCTCCAAGACTACCGTCCACACCGTAAAGCCTCCAAATAAAACCATGTCACAGAAAGACCTAGAATCATGTGCTCATCGAATCAGATACACACAGACACAGAACATTTGTCTTCTTCATATAAAATATACCCATGACAATGAATAACTTGTTGTATAATTTCTGTTTGTTTTACCTCTTGGTTTATTTCTGTTTTTAACTTTGAGCATATCAATGTATTTTATCTGAGTACTAATAGTCCTTAGTTATATAAGGTATTTTATATTTCACGTCATTTATTAGCACCATTTTTGATATGTTTTAATTCTTTGCTTAAATGAAGAAATAAGTTTTTTGACAAGAGAACCCAGTTGTGTGTAAAATTAAATATAGTTTATGCCTGTGCTGTATGAAATAGTAAAATGTATCATTTCCAGATGTACAGGCTCTATGTAAACTTTAATGAACACATTTAAATTAATTCCACAGGATCAACTCCTTCAAGTTCTAATTAATGACACTTGTATGATAATAGATTTTTCCTTCACAATCATCATTTTTGTCATTGAGGTTTATCCCTCAAACTTCTTATTTGGGACACTCAGCTAAGCTGCAAAAACGAAAACTCACTTTGAATATAAATGTACAAAGTGACATTGAGTAGCAGGTTGTCAACAGTAGTTCAGACACCTGCTGTTATGCTTAGTTGCTAGTTCTGAAACTTCTAGTCGTCTTCACCTCAAGGGTAGCATTGGTACCCACCCTAAGTGGCTACAGTCATAACTTCATCTTTCAAGGTTCTCCTGTACTGTGCTGTGTCTATTCTGTGACTTGGAGCTGCCGTGTGCTCCCATGCTTTTGATGGATTGCACTTAACAGAAACCAAAAGTCCAGCCGCTCTCAGTGCCATGGTCCTTTAGGTAGACAGGTGGTGACTCCACCCACTCAGGAACTCACTGGAGTGGAGAGTCTCAAGGAAAGCATGACTTGTTGCTCATCTAAATATAGATGCATGTTACAAACAGTACAACTTTCACACTTAATACAAACAAACATATTCCAAAGGATTAGATAGCCAGTCATTGACTCTCAAAGGGATTAATTAATAAAACCATTAGAGGAAAAAACTATGCAAATGTTTTTTTTTTTTTACAAGAGAACTTTCTTTGAAATCAGGTCAGCTTTTTATTGTCTCATTTTAAGACCCCATTGGACGAAATCTGTATGAAATTAACCTTACTTTTGAGGTGTGCGTATTTAAAGTTTATTCCACAATAAGGTTTCTTTAAAGGGAAGAGAATTTATATTTGGAATTTTAAAACAAGTTAATCAGGGTGAGAAAGTTTTAGACAATGAATTTTTTATATTTGTAAAATCCCTTATTTCAAATATTAGGAAATATATTTAAAAGTCTTGAAATTTCTCTCATCAAGATTCAATTACTGTTAACTAGAATGAAAACACATCGCACACTAATATTCTCAGTGTAAACTCAGTTCTGCCTAAAACTTTTCAAAAATGCCTATGTCAAGATAATGTAAAAATATTACTAAACTTTTTCTCATTAAAAATAAGAGAAATATGTCTGAAAACACTTGACTCTCCTGTCAAGTCAAAACAACACAAACAAACAGAAACAAACCCCACTTGTGGCCGACTGAGAGACTCAAGATAACAACTAATCTTGAAGTCTTTGTTTCACTGTAAAATAATAGCTGTTAGATGGAAAGAAACACGCTAGAATCCTAGTGTGCTAACATTTATGGAGATACTTTAGCAGTAGATATAGCTGTGACATTTCTTAAGTAGATGGTGTAAGCATTTTCATTCAAAATGATATCTTATGGACTTACTCCTGGCAAGATCACAGCTAACTTCCTAAAGAGAACAGGCTAAACCTTCCGAGGAACAAAAGGGAACTGTCAGATAACCAGAATATTTTAAATAGGAGGCAAGTAGATGAAAATTAGATTGGAAAAAAATTAAATGCAAAATTACACGAGAATTAAGTCATTTATTTCTCATGAGAAGTACGTCAAAGCATTTGCTAAACCTAGGAAAGAGATTAAAGAGAGAAATTTCACAACTTTCAGCTAATGTGTGTGAGTTTTCTCTCAGAGTACTGCACAAATTCATTAGAACGACAGTTCATGCTGAGAAAAAAAAAACAATCCTTATGTGTCTTATGCGACACCCCCTCATTCTCCCCTTCTGCGCACAGAACCTTCTCTCTGCTTGTGAGGTACTGTTAGCTTCTCAGTGTTTAAATACGGGTCAGTGTTCCAGATGCCCCCCAACTAGCCTGTGGGATGGTATGTGCGGGTCGATGCAGCATGAAGCTGTAACTTAGGTATACAATAAATTCCCGATTTCAGGGACGCATTCAGGGACTCACGAATATATGCATCTAGGGGAAAAGATTCAGTGTTGCCTTGTGGGCCTGACAGCGCAGTTGCTAAGTACACTAAACATGAAAGATACCAGTGTGTGTCTAGTGCACACTCCTTTCACAAATCCAGCAGCTGATTCATTTGGGATTTTGATTTGTTCCTCATTGGTGTCCTACATTACATTTTAGTCAAAAGGTCCAGGTATGATCATCTACTTCCTAATTCTCTTTTCTCACTGGTTATTGATTACTTTTTCAGGCCACCCTGTGTTGCTGGTACCTCAGATGTAAAACCACCGTGTTCATAGACACTCAGTTCAGTACCAAATGTTAGGACAAACGCCAGGGAAGTAATGGGAGGAAGCAGAGCCAGTCATGCACCGTCATGTAGTTTTGTGGTGTGCGCACATGTTAGTTACTGCAGGGAGCTCACAAGCAATCAATACTGACTCAGGGTATATAGTAGAGCAAATGTATCTGAGAGATTCGGTTGTGACAGTTAATTGATACAACTATGAGTGTTCTTTTGTAGTGTTTATTCTTTTAAAAATTTCCAGGCTCAGTAAGAAACTCTCAGTCTCTTGAAGCTTTCATTCAGGAGTTACTTCAAAAGTAAAAGAGTCGGAATTCCATTCCACTGCCATCTCTACTATCTATAAAGCAAATCATAATTTATTCCAAAGTAAGATGTCCAAGCCCAGGAATTACTACAATAAAGGAACATAAAATCATAACATTGAACACACACCAATTTCTTTCTACCTCTTCAGAAAAGACTACTTGATATATTCTTGAGCAGAATTTGTCTGACTTTTTTCATAATAGCTGAGATATTACCAACCAGGTTAACTGCTAATAGTTAGAAAACTGGGTTGGTATGGCCTTGGGCAACCACTCGGCGTATTTGTTAAAGGTAAAGAAAGCATGAGCAGGTGTCACAACTTGTTCTTCTAGCAATTACAGTTTTTCTGAGATGACCGAGTTGGTTTCAATGCTTGTAGTTTTCAGACTAAAAGTGTACTGTTGTCAGCAAGTAAATTTTTAAAAACCTGAAAATGAGATAAAGAAACCATATGGCTAGTGAAAAAGATATTAAAGCATAGGAAACAAATATATTGAGGTGTCAAAGAAAGGAACTCCTTTGTATTTTAAGTCTTAGTGGGCAATAAATTCTCAAATAATGTTCCAAAACTCCATAACTTAGCACTTAATAATTACTCAGAGACAAAGTTCAGGATACTATTTATCTGAACCTGCCGTAAAGACCTAGTATTAAGGAGAAAAATGAGTTTTAATACTTTACATGGGAAAAAGAGCTAATTAAGTAAAATGCTATTTCCAAAACATTATCTCTTAGGTATTCTATTAACTAAGAATTTTCTTTCATTAAAAGATCAATATTTATCCAATAATCTGACAGTTAAGATTAAGGTAGCTACGTATCATCAACCATTAAAGTTACTCAAAAAGATGTATTTGAACAGTGGCCCTGCATATTTGATCAAAATGCATTCTCATTTGATCAAAATGCATTTAACTGTTTTTTTGTTTTTTGTTTTTTTTTTTTTTTTTTTTTTTGGTTTTTCGAGACAGGGTTTCTCTGTAGCTTTGGCCCTGTCCTGGAACTAGCTCTTGTAGACCAGGCTGGCCTCGAACTCCCAGAGATCCGCCTGCCTCTGCCTCCCGAGTGCTGGGATTAAAGGCGTGCGCCACCACCGCCCGGCTGCATTTTTGTTAAAATGCAGTTAAATCGTTATTTTCCTTTCATCATGTCTATCAAGCAACTATAATAAGTTTGATTTGGTAGCATTGTAGTGCTGTGCTAAAGAGATAGAGAAAAACATTCAATTAAGGACCAAGGTAAGCCTTAATGATTTACTTAATGAAAATATTTGAATACTAAAAAGCAGTGACTGACAAAAAATAAGTAAAAGATGTTTAAGAGAAATGATAGTATTTTGTATGTCCGAGATGATTAGATACACTCCTCCCAGGGGGAACTATTTATATAAATTCTATTTTTATCTCTATTGTGATGAGAAATACGAGTTGCTCTTGATATATTTATATGGAAATATTTTCATCTCAAGCCTACAATAATTTTTGATGTAGACCATGAGACCCTTTCCAAACAGTGACACTATGTCTGATTTTATCACAGAGGGTAAAAGTAAACCATTGTCTTCTGATGTTCTGTTGAGTTACATACACTGTGCACAGAATGTCATACTTACTGAACATATAACTGAGTTTGAATTATCCAATCTCATGAGGATTTTGTTTCTTGAAAATAAATTACTGAATATTGATGCAATTTACAGATATGAGTCAAAGTTCACTAAAAATAAGTTTTGATGTTGCAAAGTTAATGTATAAAATGGATGGATTCGCTAAGGCTTGCCATATTGCTTCTTGTGTGCCTCATCTGAGTATTAAGACAGGGAATTATATCTTTCCATGATTTGCTGAAAACTTTGCACACTCCTAATAACTGCTATCCCCAAGATTATGTAAAACAACAAAATAGTCATCCTCTATAAATACTTATGTAAATTATCTCATAGGTTTCATTAAGATTTGCTGTTTTTCTTGTAGAGTCCTTTAAGCTTTGCATTTAAAGAATTTACTAGTATCAACATGAAGAGCTCACTGCATCAAGGAGAAGCAGGCAAAACTCCAATATGTAAAATATTTGCATTTCTAGCTTGTTCCTTAAACAAAGAGTACAACATGCAGGTTGTCAACATTAGCTGTTATTAACCCAACAGAGCAAAAATGGGGTTCACATTCAGAGACGGAGAAATCACAGAACACTGTGAATTCAGAATTAAGATAAATCGAACTAGAAAAGAACTGGCTTCTGTCATAAACATGATGTTTCCTCTAACTCCCTTACGAGTCAATAGTAGCCATGTATACTGATAGGACCTGCTAATCCTCTTCTTCCCACAGAGCCTCAGGCAATTTGAATCCACCATAGTTCATCTTTTTTTCAATACCTTTAAGTCGTTGTTCTTAATGTAACTTTTCAAGTGAAGTTTGTGATTTAATACTTAGCCATTGTTTAAGGCAGTATCTTTGACTTCTACATTATAGAACAGAAACTGAAGTCTTGAAATTTCGCGTCTCTGACTTTGTACATGGTGACCAGTCATTTGCAAACCTTGACATCTTATAATCATATTCCTTAGAGCAAGTGTTTCTGTAAACCCTCTGAAAGGTGTTACACATTGTATTTTGGTATTTTTCCTATGTCTTCTTTAGAGTGTACGAACATATTTGTCAGGATCAGATGAATTATGTAACAAAGAAACCTCAAAGTTGTTATGAAGGGTAGTTCATAATTACTTTTGTAAAAGAAATGGAAAAGCACTTGAAATATAATTTTGTTTCATATGTATTTTAAAAAAGAAATAAAGTGATTATAAATAATTCTATCTGTTACTAAAAATATCCTTCTTCTCAATTTAATTTTGCAAGATAAATGTGAAGCTTTTCTTGAATATGAATTAAGCACAGTTTCCAGTTGCCTTTAATACTCCCTAAAGTGGGGGCTGGAAAGTGTAGCGCTGTTCTGCACCGTTGTAAGTGCCTCTGAAACAAAGTGCAGGTTACTAATAGAAGAATGTAGCGGGTTGACCTAATGGTCCCCAGGGCTGGAATGTAGCTCAGTCATAGACCATTCATCTGGAAAGCCTGAAGCAGGGTTCCAACCCCAACAACGCAACAAAGAAAGCTGTAACCTGGGGTGAAAGCCTTCAGCTAAGAACATCCAGAGACCCAGAAAAGTGACTTCTGTGCTTAGCTCTGACGATCGGACAGCTGTAGAAATGCGGTAGTGCTAGGAAGACATGGTTTGATGCTAAAACGACAACCTAAAACAAAATTTAAAAATCCAGACAGAAATCACAAATGGCACAGGTAAGTTTCCCCTTGCTGTCACTGCAGCTGACAATATTATAAGATATGCTTTTCTTGAAATAAAAAAAAAATCACCCAATACTAAAATTACCATAAATTTTGGTAACAGAAATCAATTGCCTTTGTTAATGTATTTAATGAATCTGATTAGTCAGGAAGAAGGCTTTGGTTCTTTAGAGGAGTATCTTTTTAAAATAAATTTCCATATATATACCAATAAAATATTTACCTTACTCAAAGGGGCCACCAAATTCTGCAGCGCCAGCACACACTCACAATGTATGTAGTGTCTGTCTGAATGGTGCCACCAGGAAACGCAAAGCCAAACACTGTTGCTTAGTAAATAGTAAGGTACAGGCGCAAGTAAAATCATGGAACTACTGGAACTAAAGGCTATCACTGGAAGATCAAATCAACAAGAGTTTAAATTCAGATTATTTCAATTGGTTATATTGCCTAAAATAGACAGAACATGTGTCATGAATCAAGCTTGATTACATATCTTACTTTGTATAAAACTTTAAGTATGATATTAGGATCATTTTAAAAAGTGGGAGAAAGCTGTGTTGATACACAGTAATTAATGACAGAGAACGACGTTGCTCTAAACTTTGAAGTGTAGATCAAATCTGAGCTTTTATCTTACATAAGTCATGAACTATGAAAGTAAGTACTTTAAAGTCTTTCACATACATTTCTTGAACCCTAAAACAATTCCTCATTTTCATTAAACAAAGATAGTAATTGTAATTGAGAAGTTAAATGAAAACCAAAGGTCACATAGTTGGGACTGGATTTCAAATCTAAGTCTTTCACTTGCAAGTACACATACATGTTATAACCTTGTGCTTTGCCGGGGGAATTCATTAGACAGACGATAAAATAAAAGAAAATGTTTTTTCTTGGATAAATCGTCAAACTCTCGTTTGCAAATGAAAATCAACTGTCTGACCAACAAAAAAGGGAAGAAAAAAATTTCAAAAACTCTACAGTGTGCCCAATGAAATCAAATCCGGATACCCAGTTAGTCACTTCTTTCATTTTAATTTTCTTATTTCCACTATCCAGTTCAGTCTTTGCAGCCCATTTCCTATATTTTCTGTATAAGCCTTGAAAAGTATTGCTAAAACTCCTGGATTCCCATGGACAGATCCTGTAACAAACAGCTCTACCTCTTTAAATGTGTTTATGGGTGCCCTATAAGCTTCCTCACAAACTTTAAATGAATTTTAAATAAGTAAAGTGGTACCATAACAGATGGAACTCTGAAAAGTAAAACAATTTGAACTTTGACCCTACTCTAATAGATACAAACAATTCCATATATATATACCCTCTGCCTTGTTCCTCCAGCCCTACCAGTTGATTCCAAGTTGACCCTATAGTCGATTTTCCCTTGCAGAGTCTTTGGAAGGCCAGCTTCATCCCCTACCCTACCCCTTCCCACAGCCTTTCAGTTCTCCTCACCTCCCACCACTTTCTCAAAAGCTCAATTCTTGTTTTCTTACCTAGATTTTTCCATTTTTGGAATGCATGGATCTCCTTGGGAAGGGAAAATAGAATAGATTTTGTGGGTGAACTGGGGACAAGTAGAGATGGGAACAGGAGGGATCAGGTTAGAGGGTTAAGGGGAGAATTTGGAGGCCCTTTGAGGAGTCAATGGGAAATCTAGTACAGTGGGAACACCATAAAATCTACAAGGGTGACCCTAATGAAGATAACAGGGGATATCCCCTGAATCAGCCATCTTCTGGAACCAGGTGGAACTGGGATACCAACTTGATGCGGGAGAATTGTCTGTAATCTGTCAATCATGTTTTAAATAAATGCTGATTGGCCAGGCAGGAAGTATAGGCGGGAAGACCAGACAGGAAGTAGAAATGATGCAATGAGAATAGGAGAATTCTGGAAAGGAGAAAGTTGATTCATTCCACTCCTGCCTAGACCACCAAAGAAGCAGCAAGATGTGATCTGCCCCACTGAGAAAGGTACTGAGCCTCATGGCTAACATAGTTCAAAAAAAAAGGGGTTAATCCCACACCAACTCAGCCACAAAACCTTCAACCTACAATTTGTCCTGCCTGCAGGAGGTACTAGAATAAAAGTGGCACCGAACTTGTGGGAGTGGCCAATCAATGACTGGTCCAACTTAAGGCACATGCCACAAGAGGAGCCCATGCCTGACACTACCCAGATGGAACCAGAGGCTGCATAGGGCCAGAGAATAGAGGATAGAATCAAATAGGACTGGCAAAAAAAAAAAAAAAAAAGGAAATGAAAAAAATGGCTCTTAATGATATTCTTCTATACTCATAGACTGGTGCCTGACCCAACTCTCATCAGAAAATGGGCCATCTACCAACAGATGGGAGCAAATGCAGAGATTCACAGCCAAACCCTAGGCAGAGCCAGGGGAAAAACTGCAGAAGAGGGGATGAAGGATGGTAGGAGCCAAAGGTGATGAGGATGCCATGAGAACATGGCCTACAGAATCAATCAGGGTTAAACAACATCAGGAACTTTGCCAACATAGTGCAATACACTCTGCTTTGGATAGAAAGGGGCCTTGTCAGCCAGGTTAGGATTCCAGAGACAGTTTGGAGAATTAGGTTTAGAAGTTAGGGTGGTAAAACCTAGAGTGCAGGAATGAAGGAACAAAGCATAGGAAATTAGCAAAGAGTTTCGAAGGCAAGGCATTTTTTTTTTTGCCACTCTGTCTTATGAAGTTGTCCGAGGAAGTGAGATTTTGAAAGTCAAAAGTATTATTCAGTTTGTGCTGGGTCCAGACCTCAATCAGCAGGCATATTAATGTCTTGAAGTTTGTTTCATGCAGGTCAAACATGTGCAGGAATGGAGATCTTGAACCACATTTTAGGCAAGGTAAGGGTGAGGCTAGTTTCTCCTAAAAATGACTGTGACTGGAAAGGGTGTCCAGGCGCTGGCGTGGATATCCTCAGCTCCAGTGACTTGGTAGGCAAAGCTGGAGGACCTCCTGGATCTGGACTAGGGTGCCAATCGATTGTGTCTTCGATTGAAATGAATTTGGACCTTACCTTTGTGTGGGGGTATTGAATGGCAAAAGCCTATACTCTGGTGGCCACAGAGAGAGACAGGGAGAGACAAAGGCACTGGGTATATATGACATACCAAGCACCCAGAGGTAGTCACCACTGGCAGTCATTAAGCCCTAGAAAACTTAAGCAGGGGGTCTTGGGGTTTTATAGATCAGAAAAGGTGGGGACTGTAGGAATGGAAGAGTCTGCTCCCCCAATAGTCTGGAAGTGGTAGATCCCAGCTGGTTTGCTATGTAGATCTCTTGATCAGAAATTTAACTTTAAGGTCTTTAATAACAGAGAGGAGGGACTGGAAACTACTAACATGGTTCAGTGAGCAGGAGAGCCTGCTGCTGAGCCATTTGGCCTGAGTTGAATGCCCAAGACTTACATAGCAGGATGAGACCAGGGGCTAGATTCCCTAGTAGGCAGACAGATCTGGAGATGAGCTATGGCTAAGTAATAAAGGTGATGAACTTTCTAGGTGGCCAGCTTCTTCCTCACCCTACTGACCTGATACAAAAGACTAGCAGCTTAAAACAAAAATCGTCTAATATCTATTGGTTTTCTTACTCCCCCCAGTAGGCACCCTGCTGATGGAATGGATGGACAAGTTAGAAGCCCAGTCAGGACACACTACATAACCACTAGGGGCCGGTCAACTATCCTAGCTTTCTTCCAACTAATCAACCCTAAATAAAGGAAAGAAAATGCTTCAGAGATTTTAAAACCCAGCCTCTGAAAAGAGTCTGGGTGTTGTGCCTACCCCGTGCTTGAAGAGGCTCTTTTTTCTCTGTGTGTGTCTGCTACATGCCTCTATTTCCCCACCCCTGATAAATGCCTTTTCTCAACTGCCAGTTCTCCCTGCTCTGTTTGTGATGTTTAAGGTTTCTCCTTTCCTATCTGTCATGCTTGAGATTTTTCCCCATGATTTTTAATTATTTAACTGGCTGAGAAAGCAACCCTAGTCAAGACCACTGGATTGTAGCAGTGGAAGGAGGCAACTGACTCCTCCAGTTGGTCCTCCGACCTCCGTATACACGCAGTAACCTTTGCATACACACACACACTCTACAGAAACACAATGAGTAATTAAGTGTAATAGAAAAAAGAAAACATCTGATAGAGGCTATGGCCCTCCAGATGTGTCTACATCTCTTGGGTCACTTACTTGCATCAGTTCACCTTGGTCCTGGACACCATGACCACTATCTCCACTTCTGAAGGTAAAGGCCCTTTCTTGTTTGCTTCCTAGTGCTGTGATAAACACCAAGACCATAAGAACTCGAAGGGGAAAGAATTTAATTTGGTTTCCACACCCCAGGTCACATCCATCCAGGAGAGAAGACTGTACAGGAACTCAAGGCCAGAACTTGGAGGTAGGAGCTGAAGCAGAAATCGTGGAGGAACACTGCTTACTGACTTGCTCAACCTGCTTTTTCATATAACCAGAACCATCTGAACAGAGCCGCATCTCACAGAGGGCTTAGCCTTCACACATCAACAGTAACAAAGAAAATTTTCTCACAGACAGTGAAGTATTCCCAGGTGTCTACAGTTGATCTCAAATTAACAAAAACACTGACCAGCTCAGAATCCAACAGTAGGAACAGCTCTCAGGTTTTTTGGTTTCTTGGCCCCCTAACTGTGGGGAACTATAGGAATGAAGTAAGGCATAGGAGAAATGTCTTACAGTATAAAGTGAGGCCACAAGGACAGGAGGCACAAAAGGAAGAATTCAGACAAGGTAATCAAAGATACTGCTTGATCAAGTTCTGCTTTAATGCTGTCTCTGGTGTCTAGCTAAACAGTACACAAGCAACATTGGAAAAAAATAAGTTATTCATTCTTTTTTTGAATCATTATATTTTATTATGGAAACCATTTTTTTTATTAAAAATTTCTGCCTTCTCCTCGCCTCCCTCTTCCCTCCCCCTCCCCAGGACAGGGAACCCTGACTGCTCTTCAGACTGGAGTTATTCATTCTGGAAGTGACCCCAGAGCCTTTTGTCTCTCTCTATTACTGCCTTCCCAGGAGGTCCCTGCGGTACCTAAGGCTGCACTGGCCCTGGAAAGCAGTGCTAACATGGGGCTTGACGGATGCTCATCTACTCAAAATGCAAATCAATCTAGGTTTGGACAAATAGTGTGTAAGCTTGGGGAACACACTGATTCATGACCCATTAGAATCCAAAAACGCGGAGAATTCGGAAAGTGTCTGAAAACATTGCGTCTCTTTACTTAATCATGTGTTGAATTAAGAGAAGTCAAAATTGCTGAGGGTGGCTGGATCAAAGTTTAGGCACCAGTACTGGGACTAGTGCCTGCTTTCTGGAGAAAGGTTTGAGATCCTGAGAACTGGCAGAAAATGGAAAACAACTGCAAGATAGAAACAAGAGCAAGGTGCATTAAGTCCTGTGAAATCCTTCAGCGTTTGGCATGTTGTTGTTGCTGCTTTGAGTCCCGGGGAAACACATGTAAGTTGCCTGCCAGGAGCCAGATAGTAAACAGATTGCTGCCATCTTATTTGTTTTGTTGACTTATGAAAAGGCAAGTTCCTGTAAGGCCTCTAAATGTTCTAAATGTAAAAATAAGACCTTGCCTTTTCTTAGAGCTAACAGGACTCCTACTGTGATAAGTAAGCTCATAAACAGATTTGAAAGAAAAAAAAAACATTTGAAATTACCACACTGTTATAACAGACTTAAAAATTGCTTTTTACTATTCCTTTTTGCTCTATTGGTACTTTAAAAAAAACACTTACTTTTTTAATGACTAATTTCAATGATCAAACACCTATGTCCCATGATTTTAAGGGAAAAACAGTAAATAAAAAGGTTAAATAGATATGAAATATTAATTTTTTTTCTTTTTTTATTCACTTTACATTCCAACCACAGTTTTCCATTTCACCCCACCCCTGTCTTCCCTCCAGGCCATCCTACATCCACTCCTCAGAAGGATAAGGCTTCCCATGGGGAGTCAACAAGGCCAAGCTCATTAAACTGAGGCAGAACCAAGCCGCTCCCCCCTGCATCAAGGCTGAGCAAAGCATCCCACCCACAGGGAATGGGTTACAAAAAGCCATCTCATGCCCCAGGGACAGATCCTGGGGCCCCTCAAATAAATCAGGCTACACAACTCTCTCCCACATGCAGAGGGCCTAATTCAATTCCATACAGGCTCCACAGCTGTTGGTCTAGAGTTCATGAGCTTGGTTCAGCTGCCTCAATAGATTTCTCACCCCTCACCCCCGCATCCTGATCTTGACCCCGCACCTTGCTCATGTAATCCCTTCTCCCTCTCTTCGACTGGGTTCCCAGAGCTCAGCTTGACGCTTGGCTGTGGACCTCTGCAGCTGGTTCCATCAGTTACTGGATGAAGGCTCTATGATGATAGTTAGGGTAGACACCAATTTGATTACTAGATGTAAAGCAAAAAATAAGCAGACTACAACCCACAGAGAATCTAGGTAATAAAGAGGACCTTGAGAAGGATGTATGGATTTCCCTGGGAAGGGAAAATAGATTAGATCTCCTGGGTAAACTGGGGGTGGAGGTGGGGGGCAGTAGAGGTGAAGGGATGAAGGATGAGAACACGAGAGAATGGCATGGTCGAGTTGGGGGAGGGATGGAGTGGGAGAATGTTTGGAAGATATGTCTCCATAGAGGGAGCCATTATGGGCTCCTAACCTGGTGCCAGAAAAGTTCCCAGGAATCCACAAGGTAAGGAATTCCTATTTAAGACTCCTAGCAAGCCAGGTGGTGGTGGTACACGCCTTTAATCCCAGAACTTGGGAGGCAGAGGCAGGTGGATCTCTATGAGCTCGAGGCTAGCCTCATCTACAAGATCTAGTTCCAGGACAGGCTCCAAAGCTCCAGAGAAACCGTATCTGGAAAAACAACAACAACAACAAAAGACTCCTAGCAATAGTGGAGAGGATGCATAAACTGGCCTTCCCCTAGTAAAGATTTTTTTTTAATGAAAAATGATTTATATATGAAGGTTTCTATCAGTAGTTCTCAATCTGTGGGTCAAGACCCCTTTGAAGGTTGCATATCAGATATCCTGCATATCAGATATTTGTAATTCATAATGGTAGCAAAATTACAGTTATGAAGTAACAACAAAATAATTTTATGGTCTGAGATCACCACAACATGAAGAACTGTATTAAAGGGTCACAGGATTAGGAAAGTTGAAAACCACTGGTTTAAATGGATGGATGGTATGTCCAGGTCTAAACTTACATGCATACATACATACATACATACATACATACATGTATGGTTTGGGAAGTTGTAATAAAGGTTAAAATGAATGTATGTTTCCAGAATGGAAAGGAAAAAGTTTATAGAAGTTTTGAGGGTGTTGGTTAAGTGATTTAAGGTATATAAAGTTAAGACTTAAAGATAATACATATAATATTAAAAGTTTAAAGTTTAGTATATTTATATTAAATCACTATTTAAATTAATGAAGTTCTTATAAGTTATTAATCTACCTTTGGTAACAGTTATGAGAGCCAGCTAGTAAGGCTTTACAAAAATAATTCAAATCATTATAGATAAAGGCTCAAAAATTTAAATCTCCCTTGTTCACATTAGACTGACAACTTTTCAAGCCTTATTTTTGCTGCCACTTAAGCCTATGAGTCTGATTGAGCTGTTTACAGACACTTATTGACTGCTCTTTCTGTTGTGAGGATCTCAAAACAGATTAAAACAGACAGCAATGCTGCATATACCAATAAAACTTTTATTTCCTTTCATCAACTTTGGGAAATTTGTGTCTCTCGTGGTGTTTTCTCTAACCCCCAAAGACAAATCAAACTTGAACAAGCTCATTTATTCCTAAAATAACTAAAGATATAAACAAAATGGAGGTGGTAACAATTAACTACTCAGAAGTAATAAGCCAAAGCAACTTTAGGGTTTCTGCTAGTTAGGGTTTCTGTTGCTGCAAAGAGACACCATGACCACAACAACTCTTATAAAGAAAAACATTTAATTGAGGTGGCAGCTTACAGTTTCAGAGGTTCAGCCCATTATCATCACGGTGGAGAGCATAGTGGTGTGCAAGCAGACATGGTGCTGGAGAAGGAGCTGCTACGCACTGATATGCAGGCAACAGGAAATAGACTGACCCTCTAGGTGTGGCTTGAGCATTTATATGAGACCTCAAAGCCTGCTTCCGCAGTGACACACTTCCTCCAATAAGATCACACCTACTCCAACAAGGTCACACCTCCTGATAGTGCCACTCCCTCTGCGGGCAATTTTCTTTCAAGCTACCACAGCAACTTATACTTTAAATTTTAAAAATGTTACCTCTCAGTTTTACCCTAACACCTGCCGAAAAGCATCCCAAGAAATAAGACGTTCTATTCAAAATCATGGTTTTATATAAACTCCCTCACCTAGGTCCCATTCCCTTCATAAACTGGAGCTTGGACTTCATGTCTGCACTTTCCTACAGGCTTCCTCTGGATTCCAATAGTAAAGCCATACAGTGAACTGACACCAGAAGACAACAACCTGGTAACAAAAGAGGGACCTCTTCCTGAGTTCCAGCTGCAGGTAAACTGTCATATCACTTCTATTTCTTACCCCAGTTACCAAACTTCTTTTCATTTCACTGAGTCCCTGTACCTTATTTCATGTACTTCTTCTTGAATTACTCAATGTATTAATACCTTCAACTCTACTTTTATAACATTAAAACAACCTTCCCTTATAATAAATCTAAATATCCAAGAAAATGGTTAAGAACCATCTCACTGGAGTATGGTCTCAACACAACTGATGACCTTGAACAATTACATTTATATGAACATTCTCATTTGTCAACAGTTTAGCCAACAGTTTGCAGGTGAATTACCAAGAACCTTACAAAGTCTCAATCCATTTAATAGTTCATATGATCAAATTACTAAAATCCTAATAAATTTAGTAGTTATTGTTTTTATTAGCCTATTTCTGTATCCAGAGAATCCAGAGAAGATTTATTACCCAAGAAAAAGCTGCTTATATTATCAATACCATAAAGTCAGAATGGGGGAGCTGTTGTGATCCAGTTGCTCTGCAGTTCTTTCTCAAGCACAAACTCTGACCCAGATGTAACCCATGACTGTGGAAAACTGTCCTCCAAGGCAAAACAAAGCCAAAGGGCAGGGAAGTATGGAAAAAAATCTCAGATGGGGGGAGGGCGAAAGATTCTGTTTGATCAACTTCTCTTTCCATTGTTACCTCTAGTTTTTAGATAAATAATATAATCAGCAGTGGAAAAAAACAAAAATTGTTCATTCTTGAAGTGAACCCAGAGTCTTGTATCTCTATCTACGATTACCCTCCTTTCCAGGGTGGTCGTTTGAATGTGATTGGCCCCTATAATCTCATAGGGAGTGGCACTATTAGGAGGGGTAGCCTTGTTGGAGTGGGTGTGGCCTTGTTGGAGGAAATGTGTCACTATGGGGGCAGGCTTTGAGGTTTCCTATGCTCCGGATACTGCCCAGTGTCTCAGTCAACTTCCTGTTGCCTGCGAGATGTAGGACCCTCAGCTATAGCTACAGCAACACATCTGCCTGTGTGCCACCATGCTCCCTGCTCTAATAATGGACTATAAGCAAACTACCCCAATTAAATGTTTTCCTTATAAGAGCTGCCCTAGTCATGATGTCTTCTCACAAAAATAAAACCCCTAAAAGACCAGGTCTCTGTGATGAACATAGCTGCCCTGGCTGTGGCATATTTTAATTATAATTTAAATGAAACTGTAGTAATTGCAGTATTATAATCACAATTTTGCCACAAAATTGGAATTATATTACTAATTGAATTTACTTTAGATGTATTTGATAGTTATATATTTTCTGGTAAGTTCAAATCTGTGTCCAGTTTGCCCATAGCAATAGTACAACTTACAGAAATATAAAATATATTCATCATAGACATATTTTTCCATTTAGCTGTGGACCAGTAACCAGAGCTTGACAATCATTCTTTTCCTTAGACTGTCAGTGCTCCTAGGGTTGACCCATTGTCCCTCCTAACATATGATTTCCTATAGAAATATTAACTGCTAGAAGGCCCATTACAGTATGGGGTTTGACACAAAAAAATATGATTTATTGCATTAAAAGTAAGTTCTCATTGTATATATACCAAACATTCTTTACATATTTGTTCTCAAGCAACTTTTAGATTGTTTCCATGACTTGGCTTTTGTGGATAGTACTGCAATGAGGTGGAGAGGGCAGATATTTTAGGAGGTGAGGATATAACCTCCTTTGCTATATACTCACAAGACAGACTACTGGGTCATATGGCACTTCTAGTTTTTAATTTCTTAAGAAACTCTGTTCTCTTTTCTGTAAAGGCTTCACCAGCCTACATCCTGCCAACAGTGTACTGGAGTTCCCAATACCTATCTTTTTTTTCACAGCTGTCGTGATAGGGAGTGAGTTGGTGCAGCAGATGAGAGTATGATTAAGAAACAGGAAATGGGGAGGTGTAGACCTCAGAGTATAAAGTAGCAGATATGCAGAATGGGCAGATCTGGGGCTCCAATGCACAGCATAACACTATAGATAAAACTGTACTCCAATGAGATAGTCTTGTTAAATAAGTAGTTTGCAACTATGTGATATGAGAGATTATGAACTTCCATTAGTAGCCGACCATTTTTACTACCTGTATGCATCATATATCATGTCTGATATATGCATCATATCACTGGTGTCATGGGGTTTTTTTTCCTGTTTCACTATCATTACTAACAAAATATAGAAACATCTTAGCATCTGAATCTTCTTTTTTTTTTCCTCACTGCTACTACGTCCTAACTGTCCTCACTGGAGAAGAAGACAGTGACAACTAAGAAAGAGAGCTACAAGGGAAGTCCTCAAAGTATGCAGAAGGAAAATATACAGTATTCTGTGGAACATGGGACTAGAAATGAATACTAAGTGAGAGTGGAGGTAGGGGAAAGGTAGGGGAAAGGTAGGGGAGGTAGGGGAAAGGTAGGGTTGTGTTTCTATAGAACAGTAGGTGGCAAAGCTAAGAATTGGAGCCTAGCTGGAAGGTCACTGGCCCCACTCTGATCAAATCAAGATTCCTCAGGGAGAGCAATAGAAGCCTTAAGAGAAATACTACACTGTGCCTGCAGGAAAAGAGGTGAGGTAAAGAGAGTCCAGGAGTCAGAAAGACTTACAACTTCCCCCTACCCCATCATAGGCCACAAGCGTATGAAATACAGAGACCAACTGCTCCCACTGACCCCCCACCTGTTGCAAGAGCCAGAGGCATCTGAGAGCTGCACCATTCAATTCAGAGCAGCAGGGGCAGAAATTAACCTCCACATGTGTCCACTTTGTCTCTCACACTCTGTGACTTACTCTCCACTCCTGCATACGTGGCTCATAACAGTTTCACCCTTGACTGTATATTTTGCAGTTAGGGCTTGGAATTGTTGCTTCTCTACCCAGTCTACTTAAGGCATCTTTTTAATCCTTTTTTTAACTTTTGTGATTACAATATATTTACAGAATCCCTTCCTTTATTCCCTCCAATTGCTTCCATATACCTCTCCTTTCAAATTTATGGCCTCTTTTTTTCCTTTTTTTTAAAAAGTTTTTTTTTATTTTACCATCCAATCACAGCTCCCCCTACCTCCTCTCCCCCTACCCCCTCTACCTTCCCCCCATCCAACCTCTCATCCACTCGTCAGAAACAGTAAGGCCTCCCAGGTGTGTGTGCCTGTGAACACACGTGTAGAGGCCAGAAGAGGAAGGAGGGTGTCTTCCCTTATCACTTTGTCTTATTCTGATGAAAAAGAGTCTCTGACTGAATGAGTTTTGGTTTTTGGGCTCCACTGACTGGGCAGCAAGCTTATGGGATCTACCCATTTCCATCCCCTAATGCTGAGGTTATTGGAATGTACCGCTATGCCTGGCATTTTGTTTATTGTTTATTTGTTTATTTATTGTAATGTGGGTGATAGAGCTAGGAATTTGAACTTGGGTTCTTACACTTGTTATAGCAAAGGGTCTTGCCCACTGAGTTGCCTTCCAAATCCAATGCTTGAACTTCCTAACAGGAAAATGAGCAGTCTGTAAACAGAACTTCTTGGTTATAATTCTAAATACTTGGTAAATTACAGATGTGACTTTAAGAAGAAGATACAAAAGGAAGGATATCATTGATTTAGGAAGAAGATTTAGAAGAGTTTGCCCCACATACTGACTCTAAGTAACTGAGAATCAAAATAACTATTTCAGGCAGATGTGTGTGTGTGTGTGTGTGTGTGTGTGTGTGTGTGTGTGTGTGTGTGTGTGTGTGTATCAAGCACAAAACATTTGTTTAGAGTAGTTCAGAATAAAGAGATTAAATCATTGGGTCTTGAAAGGAAGGTTTTGAAGTAGTTATAGGAACGGTACATGAGCTAAGGTTGATACTGAAGAGTCAAATCATAAAAATAATTGCTATGCTAATCAGTTAATATATGACAACATAAAATATACATTTCAATAAGTGTATGCCCTGGAGTTTTAAGGTAGAATGATGTGGAGTGACAGAAGGTAAAAGTTGCTTTCATGAATGATGAGGATCTTGAATAAAGAAGAGAAAAATCTTCCAAAGCAGTTGGTCCAGAAATTAGCAGCCTGAAGATTCCCTTGATCTGACCTGAGATGAGTGTGGTGTGAATAGATTCGCAATCCCTGATAACTGTGAGATGCCACAGGAGGTTGGGGCAAGCATTTGGAAATACATGAGGCTGTATAACACTACGGACCGTCTGTGTAGAATACAAATGTCACAGTGAAAATGTTTAGGGAAACAAGAAGAGTGAAAGAATTAATTAGAGAAGAGGTGCCCCAGAGTATGGTTTGATTGTAAACTTTGGGTTTATTGATAAGATCTAAGCCGAGCAAGAAGCGATAGATTCTGTTTTATATCTGGCAAGAGGTGAACCCCAGCTCTAGGGCTGCTGCAGACTGGAAAAGATGCCTGATGTACAATGATGAAAGCAAGGCGAATTTCCAGCTCTCTGGAAGACAGCAACAGGATGCTCCCGTGGAGTTATCCGCTTATTCGATTGCGTTACCCAATATGCATAATTATGCAGAAAGTCTTTGTCAATGTTAACAGCTTTCTGAAAATGGAAGACTAATAGCTCTTAGTCAGGACTGGGAGCATGAGTCAGTTCATCCCTAAAGTGTCATTCCCTCTTTTGTGGGCCAATCTTCAAAACAAGCTCTCCAATGTCAACTAGGTGTTTTTCATTTTCCTCTGTTCAATGGCATTTAACTTTGGGAGAAAATGGTATGTATCTCTACCGTATATGGGGACTTCAGATGAGAGCCAGTCTTAAATTAATTGGCTCTCTTCTTGTAAGTAACTTCTGACAAAAATCAAATTATGCACCCATTTGGGCTCAGTGAATCATTGCTTCACTCTTTTTAAAAATTTACCTATATCAGGAAAGCAAGGATTGACAGGATTGACAGTGTTCAACATCAATTTACATAATAGCTTTTGTGCACCTCGGATAAGAATTTTTATAACGTCAAACAGTAAAGACACTGAGTTGTGGAGAATATCAGAAGAAAGTGATCATCTGAGCTTCTCAGGGGAAACAGCACTAGGTGAAATTTGTCCCAAGGCTCTGTGGGTCCTTGATGCCAAAAATCTATCCAATTTGAATAATAAAAACAGCTTAAGGAAGGAGAGGTTATTTCTATTTTAATTGTTTTTATTGAGCTATGTATTTTTCTCTACTCCCATCTCTTTCTTCCCTCCTTCCCTTCTACACTCTCCAATGATCACCACGCTCCCAATTTACTCAAGAGATCTTATGTTTTTACTTCCCTGTATGTCTCTCTTAGGGTACCCATTGTTGTCTAGGTTCTCTGGGATTGTGAATTGTATGCTGGTTTTTCTTTGCTTAATGTCTAAAGGACACTTATGAGTGAGTACATATTTTATTTATCTTTCTGGGTCTGGGTTACCTCACTCAATATGATGTTTTCTAGATACATCCATTTGCCTGCAAATTTCAAGATGTTATTATTTTTTTCCGCTGCATAGTATTCCATTGTATAAATTTCCCACATCTTCTTTATCTATTATTCAGCAGAGGGGCAGTTAGCGTGTTTCCAGGTTCTGGTTATAACAAATAATGCTGCTATGAACATAGCTGAGTACATGTTTTGTGGTATGACTGAGCATCCTTTGGGTATATACCCAAAAGTGGTATCGCTGGGTCTTGAGGTAGATTGTTTCTTAAATTTCTGAGAAATCACCATATTGATTTACAAAGGGACTGCACCAATATGCACTCCCAACAGAAATGGAGGAGTATTCCCTTTACCCTACAACCCCTTCAGCATAAGTTATCAGCAGTGTTTTTAATCTTGGCCATTCTTCCAGGTGTAAGATGAAATCTCAGAGTTGTTTTGATTTACATTTCCCTAATGGAGAAGGATGTTTGAGCATTTCTTTAAGTGTCTTTCAGTCATTTTAGATTCCTCTGTTGAGAGTTCTCTGTTTAGGTCTGTACTCAATTTTTTATTGGATTATTTATGCTTTTGATAATCTATTTTTTGAGTTCTTTGTATATTTTTGAGATCAGCCCTCTGTCTGATGTGGAGTAGTGAAGATCTTTTCTTATTCTGTAGACTACCATTTTGTCTTGTTGACCATGTCCCTTGCTTTACAGAAGCTTCTCAGTTTCAGGAGATCCCATTTATTAATTGTTTCTCTCAGTGTCTGTGCTACTAAGGTTATATTTAGGAAGTGGTCTCCTGTGCCAATGTATTCAAATGTAATTCCCACTTTCTCTTCTATGAGGTTCAGTGTGATTGGTTTTATGTTGAGATCTTTGATCCATTTGGATTTGAGTTTTGTGCATAGCAATAGATATGGATCTATTTTCATTCTTCTACATGTTGATATCCAGATATGCCAGCACCATGTTGAAAATGCTTTCTTTTTTCTATTTTATATTTTTTTACTTCTTTGTCAAAATCAGGCGTTTGTTGGTGTGTGGACTGATATCCAGGCCTGCAATTCCATTCCATTGGTCCTCTGTCGGTTTTAATGCCGATACCAAGCTGTTTTCTGTACTGTAGCTCTGTAGTAGAGTTTGAAGTCAGGGATTGTGATGCCTCTAGAAGTTCCTTTATTGTACTGGATTGTTTTGGCTAACCTGGGTTTTTTTGCTTTTCCACATGAAGTTGAGTATTGTTCTTTTGAAGTCTGTGGAGAATTATGTTGAGATTTTGATGAACATCGCATTGAATCTGTAGATTGCTTTTGGTAAGATTGTCATTTTTACTGTGTTAATTCTACCTATTCAAGAGCTTAGGAGATCTTTCCATTTTCTGGTGTCTTCTGCAAATTCTTTCCTCAAAATTTTAAAGTTCTTGTCATACAGGTCTTCTGCTTGTTTGGTTAGAATTACTCCAAAATATTTTATGTTATTTGTGGCTACGTTGAAAGGTGATGCTTCTCTGATTTCTTCCTCAGCCCATTTATCATTTGTGTAAAGGATGGCTACTGACTTCTTCGAGTTAATCTTGTATCCTGCTACATTACTGAAGGTGCTTATGAGTTGTAGAAGTTCTTTGGTATAATTTTTGGGGTCGCTTATGTAAACTATCATATCATCAGCAAATAACAGAAGTTTGACTTCTTCTTTTCAAATTTGAATCCCCTTGATGTCCTTTTGCTGTCTCATTGCTCTAGCTAGAACCTCATGTACTATATTGAATAGATATGGAGAGTGTGGACAACCTTGTCTTGTTCCTGATTTCAATGGGACACTTTGAGCTTCTCTCCATTTAGTTTGATGTTGGTTGTTGGTTTGCTGTATATTGCCTTTATTATGTTTAGGTCTATTCCTTGTATCTCTACTTTCTCCAAGAACTTTGTCATGAAGGGATGTATTTTGTTGAAGGTCTTTTCAGCAGCTCCTGAGATGATCATGTGGTTTTATTTTTCAGTTTGTTTATATGGTGGATTACATTTACAGATTTTCATATGTTGAACAATCCCTGCATCTCTGGGATGAAGCCTACTTGGTCATGGTGGATGATTTTTCTGATGTGTTCTTGGATTCGGGTTGCCGGTATTTTATTGAGTATTTTTGCATCAATGTTCATGAATGAGATTGGTCTGTAATTCTTTTCTAAGTAATATCTTTGTGTGTTTTGGGTATCAGGGTAATTATAGTCTCATAAACAGAGTTTCACAATATTTCTTCTGTTTCTATTGTGTGGAACAATTTGAGAAGTATTGGGTATTAGTTCTTCTTTGAAAATCTTGTAGACTCTGGTCTGAAACCATCTGGTCCCTGGCTGTTTTTGGCTGGGGACCTTTGATGACTATTTCTATTCCTTTACCAGTTATAGATCTATTTAATTTGGTTCTCTGGTCTTGATTTAATTTTGGTAAGTGATATTTATCCAGAAAGTTGTCCATTTCCTTTAAGTTTTCCAATTTTGGGGAGTACAGGTTTTCTATTTATAACCTGATGATTCTCTGGATTTCCTCCATGTCTCTTGTTATGTCTTGTTAGCTCTGTGTGCTGGCACCCAGTTCGTGAGCTTCGGGCAAGGGGGCTGGAGGTTAAAATACACAGACACACACAGACAGAGAGACAGCAACACAGGTCATCCTTGAATTCCCCAAGAATGCCCCCTTTATTGTGTTCAGGGGCAGATTATATAGAGATAGCCACGCCCAAGCCAAACCCACCAGAAACCACTTTCCTGCCATCAGGAACTCCTGAAGGTCTCACGCTCGGAGCAGCTGTAGGCACTCAGATCAGGGGATTACAAGAAATTCAGGATCTGGGGTCTCACTGCTCCCAATACCCCCTTTTATATCTGATTTTGTTAATTTTAGATATACTTTCTCTCTTTCTCTGTTTCTGTCTCTCTCTCTCTCCCTCCCTCCTTCTCTCCCTCCCTCCCTCCCTCCCTCCCCCCCCCTCTCTCTGTTAGTTTGGGAAAAGGTTTATCTATTTTGTTGATTTTTCAAAAAGAACCAACTTTTTATCTCATTGATTCTTTGTATTGTTTCCTTTGTTTCTATTTTGTTGATTTGCGCTCTTAATTTGATTATTTCCAGGAGGGGGTTATTTCATCACATAATTATGGGTACAATTCATCACAGCAGGGAATTCAAAGCAGAAGGTCATTGAAGTACCTGGTCAAATTGCATAGACAATGAGAAGAAAAGAATTCACCCAGCACACAACTTCTTCAGGACCTACAGTCCATGATCTTCCTGTCCAGTGAATGGTCCCACCCACAGTGGACAGGTCTTTCCACTTCAGTGAGTATAATCAAATGAATTCCCAGAAGAAATGCCCAGAGGTCTGTCTCCAAGTTGATTTTAGCTTCTGTCAGGTTAACAAGACTAGTGGCCCCAGAAGTTCACACCAATTTCAATTCATCTGAGATTCCTGCTGCTTTACCGAACGAAGGGGAAGTCAACCTAGATGTACACAAACTTCTCAAAATACCCAATATACAAAACATTTATGATCCCAGAAAATTTTAGATTAATTCTTTTTTCTTGAATACTTCGTCAAGCATTGTAGTTGTAGGTTGCTTGTTCATTCCTAGCCACTCAGACTCAAAATAACCAAACAGAAACTGTATTAATTAAAACACTGCTTGGCCTATTAGCTTATGCATATTTCTAGCTAGTTCTTATATCTTAAATTAACCTATTTCTATTAATTTGTGTATTGTCACATGGTTGTGGCCTACCAGTAAATTTCCATCCAGTGTCCGGCATCTGTCTCCTGCAGAGGCTACATGGTTTCTCATTGACTCTGCCTATTCTTTATCTACATCCACCTGCTTGGAATTCCTGCCTTGCCCTATTCTGTGCTGCAATAAGCGCAAAGCAGATTCTTTATTAATCAATGGTATTCACAACACACAGAGGGAAATCCAACATCAAAGCATAATAAAAGGAGAAAAAAAATGAATGAGACAAATTTAGAAATAATGTGAAAACAAAGAAATTCAATATGTAAAACAAGATCCTGGGAGGCATAAAAGTAGAGACTAAAAATTTGATGGCAAACAGGAGTCCTGTAGAAAGAAAAGCCTTAATCTCTTAGTGACCTGTGCAGAAGAGAGGAAAATGATGGACTGTGTAACTGAAAGATCACTGGGATGTCAGCTGAAAAACTGAAAAATAGGCCTAAAAAGGTGCACTAAGAGGTGCTGGCAGGAGGGAATAGTAAACATGAGAACCGGAAATCACGAGATAATAGACTTATTCTGAATTGCTAAATTAATGACAATAGTACATCACAGGAGCATTTGGTTTCACAAAATACAATTCAATTAAGAGTGACGGTGCATTTCACTTGCCCTCAGCTTGTTCAGAATAGGACTTTTTCTGATGTTTAAGCATGCTCGTTTACTCAACATATATTATAATTATTTGACAGGAAGAATCAGTAAGTTCAATAAGAATGAACAAGTGCAATCTCTTGATAAGAGTCATTCTACGAACATTTCTGTCGCACCTGCCTGAATAATGGTGCACCTCCCAGTAGACAACCCGATGTGTCAGGTAGATATAATATACACATAAATGGTCTGGTGAATGTAGTACTCACAAAAAGGGGGTGAGTTTTCTTTTTTTAAAAAAAAAAAGATTTATTTATTTATTAAGCATCCAATGTACTGCTGGCAAGGAAGGCACCAGGTCTCATTACAGATGGTTGTGAGCCACCATGTGGTTGTTGGGAATTGAACTTGGGACCTCTGGAAGAGTAGCCAGTGCTCTTACCCTCTGAGCCATCTCTCCAGCCCGGGGGTGAGTTTTCTTTCGCCCAAAAGAGATAGATGTCCTGCTCTATCCTCTTATCATAATTCACATGAACACTGAAATTGTTTTACACATTACAGAATAAGACTTTCCTAATTCCCCCAAATCCTCGTTTTAAATAGCAATTATTCACATCCATAGTTTTTGCTACCTGCAAATCTTAAGAGCCCTGCCTTTCTTCAGGCATACCATCCCTCCTTGTTGTTAGACCAAAGTTTTTCCAACACCTTCTCTAAATACCATTTGGCCATTTGCCGTATCAGTGATCGGCCTACAGCTTCTAATAGTTTCTGTTCTCCAGTCCAGACATTAAGGACCTTAGAGGCACAAATGAAACAGCCTACTGAGCTCAAGGCCGATTTATTTATAAGAACTGAGCAGCGCAAATGCTTTTAGATAAGAGATAGAATTAAATAGGTATGACATCAATAATCTGCTTTTTCACCCTATCATAAATAGAAGGTTATATTCATAGGTAATCTTCACTAGCATAACAAGTAAATGCTACTCTGAACTTCTTGACTGTCTTTCCAGGCTTCTCTGGAAACTGTAGATAGTTGCTACAAACCTCTGTTAAATGAGTAAACCCTTTCTTTTCTGAGAATTCAAGAAGTGCAGTTATTCTTGTTGGGACTCTTTAGTTCTTCCATGCTTTTGGTTTTGCTTGTGAAAGTTTTGTGTACAATTTGTAGCATTTTAAACACATACGTTCTTTGTGGATTCTTGGATCATTATTAGAAAGACCTCAAGGGAGGGAGAAACAGATATTCCTAAAAAATAGCCATATGTTATTATCTTAAGTTTTGTACCTATACTCAGCAAAATGCTTTGTAGGCTTCCTTTGACAAGAGGTCACATTTCATGTTATTGTCTTTAGAATGGACCTGTGAAGTGGAGATCTCACTCTCTGGTGGCAAACATGATCCAGTAGTGGCAAACACCACAAAGCTCCCATGTGCAGTGCGCTGAGCCAGTTGGATGCCAAGTGCAGTATGATGCAATACCAAAAGTTTCCACTCCTAGCTTACTTCACAGGCATCTGCAGTACAGTTCTTTTGATAAAAATAAGTGCCATTCTGGTGTGAATATTTTGAAAATAAAATTACTCAGAATTACCCAAATTGAACTCACAGTTTTTGAGCACTTATTATATACCAAAATTATGTTGTGTGCTCTCAAGAACACTTTTTTTTTCCAGGAACTTAGAATCTAGTGAAGAGGAAGACTGTAAACCAAGCAAGGCAAACTTAATGAATTGCATAATAGGGTAAAATAAAGGAGTTCTGGGAAAACACAACGGTGTCCTGCTCCAAGAGCTTACAAAATGTCCTGACAAGGAAAGCCTACTGGAGCTAGCTCTAAGTAGAATGACTAAGAGGTCCATTATGAGTCCCAGGTTCATCGGTTTCAAGTATACATATTTGCTAAGCTTTTTCTGTTGATCAGCATCTATGCACAATGTTGGAATATTCATTAGCTATTTAAATGCAAAGTAGCATTAATTCCGAGAAAAGATGAAATGTCAGGTAGATATAGAAATGGAACAAGCATTCATAATTCTGTCATCTGTTCTGGTTTGTACCAAAACCTCTATTTTCCATGGACGGTAACAAGAATCCATGGGCATCAAGCCATTACCATGAACAATACTGTTGGCTACTTCAACCCATCAACCTGAAAAATACGAGAATCACACACTAATAAGGATAGCCAAATAAAAATGAGTCAATAAAAATATTTCCCATCTTAAATTTTTATTTATTCTACACTTTGTTTAGTACAAGAAAGGTTTTGTGGAAAATGTCTTTTTCTTTCCTTTCGCTGAACACAGATTTATTCTCACGCAATCTATTCTGGTTATGGTTTCCTCTCCCCTACCTCTCCCAATTCCTTCCATTTATAGCCATACCCTTTCTGTCTATCCTTAGAAAACAAACAGGCATCTAAGAAATAATAGCAGTATAAACAAGATAAATAAAAATCAAAAACATCAGCATAAGACAGAACATCTAAACAAGAAGAAGAACCACAGAAAAAATGCAAGAAATGTATACAAATGCAGAGATACACACACAAGAGTCCCATGGAAATGCCAAACTGGAAACCATAATATATATCCAAAGAACCTGTAAAGTTAAAATTTAAAAAATAGTAATAATTAAAAAACAATAACTGGCTTAACATAGAAGCCTTTGAATTTGTTTTGTGTTGGACATCTTCTGTTGGGCGTGGGGTCTACCCTTAAAAGTGTTTTGTTTTGTTTTTTCCCAGTGAAACTCCCTTGGAGAAAACAGACTTTTTATTTGCAAGCGGCTATCCATTGGAGATAATTTCTGGGTTAGAGATGGGGGGATCTGTCCATTTCTTTCAGCTCTAAGACCCCATCTGGTGCAGATTCATGCAGGCCCTGTACATGCCATCACAGTCACTGTGAGTCCATACGTATGACAGGCAGTTGTGTCTGGAAGGCTTGGGTTCCTTGAGAGCCTCCATCCACTCTAGCTTTTACAGCATCTCTGCCTCTTCTTTCACATAGGATATTTAACTGTGAGAGGAGGGCTTGGACGGATACACCCTTTTTAGGTCTCTTACTCTCTGTATATTGTCTGGCTGTGAGTCTCCATATTTATTCCCATGTGTCGGTGAAGAAAGCAACTTTGATGATGGCTGAATAAGGCACTAATCTATGAATATAGCAGAAAATCTTTATGAAGTGTTTTATTGCTTTATTCCTTTAACAAAACAGTAGTATTTGGTTTTATCTTAAGTAGGTCCCTGACCTATTACTTTTTCCAATGTATGGTTTATGCTTTTGTCCAAAATTGGTTTGCTAAATAAATATTTTAAAAATTGTTTAACATCATTGACCATCAGAAAAATGAAAATCAAAATGCCCTTGCGATTCCATCTCATACCAAAGAAGCTAGCTATTATAGAGTGAAGAAATGACAGATGCTGTCGAGGATGTGGAGAAAGAGGGCTCCTTATTCACTACTGGTTAGATTACAACTTATGAATATTATATATCGGTGTGAAAATTTCTTTAAACAGCTGGAAGCTTGGTCTTATTGTGAGGTTTTCTTCATGACCAAGGACAACCGAAACACTGGACGAGACAGTCAGTAGCACCTAGTTTGCAGATTTTCCTTGTACATCAGCCTGTCCTACAGGTCCTGTGTATAGAGCAATGGAATATAAATGACAGAACCTATTGATTAAAGTCCTGGATACAGCTTTTGCTATGAGTGAGGTGTCTCAATTACTCCAAGCCCTACCAATATTTTGTAGCCTGTTTGTGAAAAGAAGTTGACACTAGCTAAGATGCTCCCCAGCAAGTCTACACTATCTGTAAATAATGAAAATTTACACTATCTGTAAATAATGAAAATTTGATTTCTTCCTTTCCAATTTGGATTCCCTTGATCTCCTTGTGTTGTCTTATTGCTCTAGCTAGAACCTCAAGTACTATATTGAATAGATAATGTTCCTGATTTCAATGGGATCACTTTGAGTTTCTCTTTAGTTTGATGTTGGCTGTTGGCTTGCTGTATATTGCCTTTATTATGTTTAGAAATGTTTCTTGTACCCCGATCTCTCCAAGACCTTTATCATAAAGGGGTGTTGGATTTTGTCAAAGGCTTTTCCAGCATCTAATGAGATGACATTGTGGGTTTTTTTTTCTTTCAGCTTGTTTATATAGTGGATTACATTGATGAATTTTCATATGTTGAACTATTCCTGCATCTCTGGGATGAAGCCTACTTGATCATGATGGATGATGTTTCTGATGTAATAGGAAAAATCTTTTGGAAGATTTAACATACTGTGGCAGGGCAAGACACTGTAGAGGTTCCCATCTTGTATTCTTGCTGAGATCATTTCGGGTTTAACAAGAATTTGATCTCCTTCATGGAGAATCTGTTGGAAAAATACCCAACTCTACTCTAGGAACCTGAGGTCAAGATGCTCCAGTCAATTTCTCTTGGCTCCTGTTAAATTGCTTGCTTGTCCAAACCAGCTAACCACTTATCTTGGTTTGTTTAATTGCTTAGAGGAGCCCTTCAACCCACTGCAGCTTCCAAATAAATGCCAGGACAATGATTCTGCCTTCAAAAGCCTGGTGCTCTGGACACTCTGTTCTGCACTTGGTCCCAAAGAACTAAGTATAGTCCAAGCCAGCTGGAATAAAGAATTTCAGTTGCTTGTGAACTGTGGCTGAGGGTTCATCACTGGTGGGCTCCCCATAATAATACCATAACTTTTCTTCAAACAAAAGGCTAAAAATGTGATTGGATAGAATCTGAACCCTTCAGCAGAGACTTCTTCCTGTGATTTCCACTTAACTGATAGTTCTACAAAGCAGACGCCATGACTCTTCTCTCCGAGACGGACACTGGTTAGAATCATGCCGGTAAGCCACAGTCAAGTGACGATACAGATTATTAGAAATGGGTTGAATCAATATGTGAGAGTTAGCCAAGAAGAGACTAGAACTAATGGGCCAGGCAGTGTTTAAATGAATACAGTTTCCATATAATTATTTCGGGTGTAAACTAGCCTGGCAGCTGGAAGCTGGGCAGGAAGCATGCTGCCGATCCTTTCGCTACAGCAGCCCACCCTCAATACTACAATTCATTGAAAAGAGAGTTTGTTCTGTCGGCATCAGTCTGAGGCTCTTTTGAGACATTTGATCTCTTGTGGGGTCATTTGAATTTCTGTGTTTAGGGTCCTTGTGAGTCTGCTGTTCTCCTGGAAAACTTTCACTTTGTAATTTTGTGTCAACAGCTATCAGTAGAACGGCCTCTTTAGATGAGGAAATATTCTAAAAAGAGACATACATCTTTTCCTTTGTCTACTGAAGCAATGGTTCCCATTGAACTGACTTTCCTTAGGAATCCCGTGCTGCTGGAGAGGGTGGAGAATGACCATCAGGTGCTTGCCAGAGTAAAAAGTGAAACTAAGATATTTCTATATAAACTAAAATTTACGTGTTCTCTCTCCCTGTCAGAGAAAGAGAGAGTAATAATTTTTTATTTATATAAGTCTATTACCCATCACTCCCTCTTTTTCTGCTGCAGCCTCTTTTCAAAAATAAGTTACTCGAGTTCCTTATCTTAACTATGCCTAGATGAAATGCAGGAACTGGAGTCAATGAGAACTTAGAACTGAATAGTCAGTCATTTTCCAGGAGAGCTGTGTTCACCTGTTAAAGCCCACAAAAGGCCTCTAAAAGACTAGCCACAGCGATGGGAAATCTGATCTGTTTCATGCCATCATGATTTGCGTGAATGCATCAAATGCATGAATTTGCATTCAATTCTCTTCTGCAATGTACTTGAAATCATTAACAAGTCAGTTCTTATAAACTGCCAAAGCCAAGCCTAGCCTGATTACATGGCTAGAGCAAGGGATTTTGCCCTAGAATTCAGTTCCATGAAGACTACAGATTTCCACTGTTAGGGTAACTCCTATTCTTTACTCCTTTATTGCTTTGCTTTGTCAATAAGATATTTTGAAGAATTATGACTGACTCTTCCCCCTGACACTCAGGTTATCTCAGATATTTTTAGATCCCTCTTTACATTGTAGTTCAACAGAAGACAGACATTTCTCGTGTCAATCATCCATAAGTTCTTGACATTTATTTGCACCTAAGAGATACAGTTCTTCATGACATATCAATCAGCCACTCAACCTTCCCTACTAGTTCTATCTCCTACTCTTAGAGACTTAGGCTGAGGGTTGGGTTTTGTTGTTATTGCTCTATTTGTTCATTTGTTCATTTTTAATTTCATGGCATATGAAGGGCAATTTCATATACACGTGCAACTTTACATTTCAATTTTGAATTACTGTGAAACTTTTCCTGACAGCATAAGAGAAAATGAGGGATCCAGAAATAACTAAATTTGATTGCCTGTGGAATCATTAGTGTTTCTCTATGCAGGTGACAATCAAAAGGACAGGAATCTTTAAAAATCTGAGTTTTCACATGTAAAGCAATGAAAAAAACACTTCTTGTCTTGAGGATCTTTACATTTTTACATCCTGGATTATGCCTGACTTTTCATGGCCAAGCCTCTTTAGTCACTATTTTCAAAAAAAAAAAATCATTACATAGGCACATTTATTTGAAAATTTCTTTACAAATATACTTTAAAGGGAAATTTCCTTAAACCATATTCATCTGATATTTAATTATACTTATGTTAATGTGTTTAATAGAAATATCATGGATACCATGGTAGCCAGGTGACCAACATATAATTACAAATGGATTGGGGTAGCAAAACAGACTGAAAATTACACAGAGAAAATTAAAGTACAGCTATAAGGAAGAATTCACACCTTACCAGGAAGGAATAGCCTAACACTGGGAACACTGGAGCTTTGATACATAACATAAATGTAGCTCTGCCAGAACGATGTGGTTTATTATCAGTTGATAAAAACGTTTCCCTGTGACTTTTTCAAGCATCCCTAGGGTTAGCAATCTCTCTCTCCAATCTCTCTCTCTCTCTCTCTCCCTTCCTCCCTCCCTCCCTCACCCGCTCTTCTAGCTCCCTGTCATTCTCCTCTATTGCATGCCTTAGCACTGGTTGTTTTCTGCTATCTTCTCTTGAATTCTTCTTTTCCCTCCCTACATAATCCCTATCTCCTCTCCTCTATTATTTCCTTATTTAAGGTTAACTACTCAATTCAAAAGATTTTAATCTATCAAATATAGGCTATGGATACATTTCTTATTATAGCAATTTTATACATAGAAAAATACACAGTAGAAACGTGCCTCCTATCATATTGATTTCCCATCCCCAACTTCATTTCCAACACATTTTTTACCAACAGTTTCGTGAGTACTTGTCATCCCTGTCATTGTCTACTTTCTATTGTTTGTGATAAAGCATTGTGACCAAAGCAACCTGAAAAGAAAAGGGTTTATTTGGCTTTCATGTTCTGATCACAGTCCATCATAAAGAGAAGTCAAGATAGGAGCTCAGCCTACCCCCAAGATTCCAATTTTTTGCCCGGCACTCTTGTCTACTTCCCATAGCCAGGAGGATAACTATATGTTTTTCCTTGGGTTTGCCCTCTTGTTTAGCTTCTTTAGGACCACATATTATAGACTCAGAGGCCCCCTATCCATAGCTAGAAACCAATTATGAGTGAGTACATCCCATGATCTTCTTTTTGGGTCTGGGTTACCTCACTCAGGATAGTATTTTCTATTTCCATCCATTTGCATGCAAAATTCAAGAAGTCATTGTTTTTTACTGCAGAGTAGTACTCTAATGTGTATATATTCCACACTTTCTTCATCCATTCTTCCATTGAAGGACACCTAGGATGCTTCCAGGTTCTGGCTATTACAAATAATGCTGCTATGAACATAGTTGAACAAATGCTTTTGTCATATGATGTGAAGGAGAGGATGAGGGGAACTTGGGGAAACGGGATGATTGGGGATATAGGAAGGTTGGATAGGGGAGCAGGGAAACTCATATCTTAGTTAAGGGAACCACCTAAGGGTTTGCAAGAGACTTGAACTTGGGGTGGCTACCAGATGCCCAGGGCAATGTCCCCAGTTACTTCCTTGGGCATCTGAGGATAGGGAACCTGAAATGAACCTATCCTATAGCCATACTGATGAATATCTTGCATATCACCATAGAACCTTCATCTAGCGATGGATGGAGATAGAGACAGAGACCCACACTGGAGCACCGGACTGAGCTCCCAAGGTCCTAATGAGGAGCAGAAGGAGGGAGAACATGTACAACGAAGTCAGGACCACGAGGGGTGCACCCACCCACTGAGACAGTGGGGCCGATCTATGGGAAGCTCACCAAGGCCAGCTGGACTGTGACTGAAAAAGCATGGGATAAAACCGGACTCTCTGAACATGGCGGACAATGAGAGCTGACAAGAGGCCAAGGACAATGGCACGGGGTGTTGATCCTACTTCAGGTTCTGGCTTTGTGGGAGCCTAGACAGTTTGGATGTTCAACTTCCTAGATCTGGATGGAGGGGGGAGGACCTTGGACTTTCCACAGGGCAGGGAACCCTGACTGCTCCTGGGACTGGAGAGGGAGGAGAAGAGGAGTGAGGGGAGGGGGAGAGGGGTGGGAGGAGGGAGAGGGAAATGGGAGGCGGGGAGGAGGCGGAAAATTCTTTTTTCAATTAAAAAAAATAAAAAGATAGTCAGCACTGGAACCTGGAGGCAAGAACTGTTACAGAGAACATGGAGGGGTGCTGCTTACTGGCTTACTCTCCATGCCTCACTCAGCCTGCTTTCTTATAGAATCCAGGCAACCTGCCTAGGGACAATACCACCATAGTGTGCAAAGACCTTCCACATTAATCAAAAAATGCCCCGTGGGCTTGCCTGCAGGCTAAACTGATTGGGGTGTTTTCTCAGTTGAAGTCTTCTCTGTCAGATGGCCCTAGCTTATGCTGAGCTGAGAAAGAAGAGTAACCAGCACAGCCTGGGAAGGAATGAATTTCTTAAAATTTGAAGTTTTTATATATAATTTTACAGAAAATGGTTTTTATGCCATATGGATGCTGAGAATTGAACCAGGGTCCTATAGAAGAGCAGTGAGGGCATCTTTCTTAACGGCAGAACCATTTCTCCAGTTCTGAGCCTCTACTTGTTACCATCACTGTTAGAGTCAGAGATCAGGCTATGGCAGCCCAAAAACCCTAGATGAGGCCACTTGTCTTCAGTTAGTCAATGGGAGTTCACAAATAATGATGAAAAGCAGAGAGACAGACAGACAAGCAAAGATGGACGCGTGTGCCACATTATAGAGAGGGAGGGGAAAGAGGCTTAATGGTCACTCCCCATGCAAGTAAGTCACTAGATTCCTGACATTACGTTTAGGTTTAAATAGAAATGGAGACACATAACTAATCAGTCGTGGTCAAGGTGGCCCCACCCATCATCTCTGTCTCAACATCAGTTTCTCCTGCAAGACGATCTAGCAAGTGGTGAGAACAATGTGAAATTTCTTTGAGAGAAATAAGCTTTCTCTCCGTAAAACAAAAAGTCCCAATGTTTTCTTCTTTCTCCCAGCGTGAGACTCCTGGAGAAGCTCCAATTTCTGGAGATCCTTTGTTTCAGCAGTCCTCCAGCCCAAGGAGGTGGGAACGTGAGTGTCTCCTTAGAATATCTCCCTTCCAGTGAGGACAGCTACAGACATGCTAGCAATATCATTCTGCTTTGTGTGTACAAAGAACTCTCTACAATTTCAAACCGCTGTTGTAGAAACCAGATGTCACCGGTAAGAAAGCGTGTGGGGCCTTTAAAATGGGGGCACAAACAGACCGAGCACGACTTTCCACAATGACGATGCCCTGAATTAAACAGCCCGTCATCTACTTCCCAACGCTAATGCCAACAGAACAGATAAACTAAAGTTTTCATGCTGTTTGTAAGACAATAGATCCTGATCTACAGTTTTTCAGGAGGCCACATCTCCTCCCTCTGCTGTGTCTCAGTGATTTCAGGCTATTTTCTTCACATTTAGTTTCAGTTTATAAAATCAAAATGCCTAAAGTAACTTCAGTGCCAAAATTAATTTCATTAAGGCTAACCACTATGGAAATAATTCAATTTTTAATCTTCTCATGAAAATTAACTCAAATTGCAGAAGCTGGGGGAGGAGCTGAAGCAGACTGAACAAGCCATGATGAGCAAACCAGTCAATAGAACTGCTACTTCTGAATCAGCTCCTCCTCCAGGTTCCTGCTCTGTTTTCGTTCCTGTCCTGACTTCCTTCAATGATGAACAGTGATTTATTTATTTGGCATAAGTCAAAGAAACCCTTTCCTCCCCTACTGGCTTTAGTCATAGTATTTCATCACAGCAATGATAACCCTGACTAGGATAGGCATTATTAATGTTTTCTTTGGTATATAGTTGCTATTGTTTGCTCCTTGTTAATCTTCACTCTTCAACCATGTTTATTCTCTTCATATAACCCAGGCTGTTCTCTTTGATCACCAGCAGTCCATTAGTGTGCACACTGACATTCCCAACTTAAAGCTAATGCATGTGATCTACATGGTGGCCTTCATGCGACATGCAAATGCCGGGTACCACTGCTGGAATTCATCATCCGTTCCTGTTGGGGAGCCTGAACGTCAGTGCTAGAGCGCCAGTGAATGATGCTACTTTGAGTATATTTCAAAAAAGAATTTCCTCTTTCAAAATACCCTTGTGTTCATTTTAACCATGTTTTGATTTTAATAATGTTCTACATTTCCTAATTCAGCTTCTTGGTATTTTTATTTAACCCAAACTCAGAAGTAGCATTATTGGCAAGATCAGAGTGCCAAAGAAGCCCCAAGAGATAGTGACAAGACCAGATACAAATCAACAGCGGGGGGCTACATTTTTTTATGTTACTGGTTATGGCACAAAGTTACTAGTACTTAAAAAGAAACAATTCACATGAAGTTTTGAGCTTTTGGTTTCTCTTTAAATGGGATATCTAGCCCCTCAGCATCATTATTAAGCAACAGTGATGATGGGCTTTCGTTCGGTGACACCAAGAACACTTTAGATCACATACTCTCTATTACGCCCCACTACAGCATCATCCCCACCCCTTTCTTTATTTACCTTCTTCTCCTCCAGAAATTTAGAGTCCAAGCCTCAATGAAAAAAAGGAATAAAATAACAACTTAAAATGGTTAGATGAAGATTTGCCCATTTTGGTAGATAGGGATAACTTTATAAAATTATCTTTACTTCATGAAGATGTCACCTGATGTGTAAATATAAAACTATTATCTAAATAATAAGAACACTGTTTAGACTCTATACTTTTCATAAGAACTTTTAGAAATCAATTTCTTCTGAGACAGGTCCTGGGAGCATAATGACCCAGATGGTGGTATGTTCCCAGAGTTTGGGGCTGAATTAGAAGAAATGGGGTTTAAATACATAAGGTAGTGGAAAATTAGCTATGACCAGGGCTTCACCAGGTCTGCCATGTCAGAACCAAAGTAAAATATGCCCCATAAAGTTAAGCCAAAGGGGAAGATGATCAGACTCAATACACAATCCAATTTAATCCAATAGTAACCGTGAGGAAGTTATCTATCTGCCCTGGTGCTTTATTGCATCTGAAAATATGTGTATAAAAATTAAAACAAAAGGTGGCAATGGCACACACATTAAAACTTAAATTACTTTTGCTTTGGTTAATACACTTTCATGGTGATTGTAAACAGAACATCTGCCTAATGTTTTTTATGTAGAACAGGTATTGGGCCAGAAGATGTAGCTGAACTGAGAGAGTACTAACCTAGCACACATCAGGCCTTGGGTTTGATAGACAACAAAGCATAAACTGCCTGTGGTGGCACATGCCTATAATCTCATCACTCAGATTCCAGCACTCATATCTCAAGAGGATGGATTCAACGCAATCCCCATCACAGCTCTATACAGATCTTGAAAGAACAATCCTCAACTTCTTGTGGAAAAACATAAAACCCAGGATACCTAAAACAATCTTGTACATTAAAAGAACTTCTAGAGGTATCACCATCCCTAATTTCAAGCTGAACTACAGAGCAATAGTAATAAAAACTGCATTGTAATGGCATAAAAATAGACATATTGCTCAATGGAATCAAATCAAAGACCCAGAAGTAAATCTACACACCTATGGGTACTTGATTTTTGACAAAAAAAAAAAGCCAAAATTATACAATGGGAAAAAAGAAAGCATCTTCAACAAATGATGCTGGCATGTACAAGAATGCAAATAGATCTGTTTCTATATCACCCTACACAAAACTCAAGTCCAAGTGTATTGAAGACCTCAACATAAAACCAGACATACTGAATCTGACAGAAGTGAAACTGTAGAATAGCTTTGAACACATTGGCACAGAAGACAAAACATCAATCGTGTAGGCACTAAGATCAGGAATTAATAAATGGGACCTCAAGAAACTGAAAAGCTTCTATAAGGCAAAGGACACAGTCAAAAGAACAAAATGGCAACCCACAGAGTGGGGAACGATCTTTACCAAACTCACATCAGACAGAGGACTAATATCCAAAATATATAAAGACATAAAGTCAAGAAATAAGACACCAAAAAAAAACAAATAATCCAATTTAAAAATGGAATACAGATATAAAGAGAGAATTCTCAACAGAGGAATCTCTAATGGCCAAGAATCACCTTTAAAATGTTCAACAGGCTTAGCCATCAGGGAAAGGCAAATCAAAATGGCACTGAGATTCCATCTTACACCTGTCAGGATGACTAAGATCAAAAATACAATTTATACTGGAGAGGATGTGGAGCAAGGAGAACACTTCTCCACTACTGGTGGGAATGCAACGTGTACAGCCACTTTGGAGATGAATATAATTGCTTTTCAGAAAACTGGTAATCAATCGACCTCAGGACCCAGCAATACCAACTCTTGGGCATATACCCAAAGGATGCACAATCATACCAAAGGACATTTTCACAACCATGCTCATAGTAGCTTTATTTGTAATAGCCAGAACCTGGAAACAACCTAGATGTCCCTCAACCAATAAGGAAAATGTGGTACATTTACACAATGGAGTACTACTCAGATCTTAAAAACAACATCAGGAAATTTGCTGGCAAATGGATGGAACTAGAAAAGATCATCCTGAATGGGATAACCCAGACCCAGAAAGATAAACATTGTATGTACTCACTTAGAAGTGAATATTAGCCTTAAAGTAAAGGAGAGCCATGCTACAACACACAGACCCAGAGAAGCTAAGTAACAAGGAGGGCTCACGGGGTGATTATGAATCTCACTGTGCAGGGAAAATAGAGTGGACCTTACCAATGGGGGTGGGGCAGGAAGGGCAAATGGGGATGAGAACGGAAGTGGGAACAGTACTGGGAGAGACAACTGGAATCTGGGGGCATCTCTGAGATGAGCTAGAAACCTAAAGCAATAAAAATTCCTAGGAAACTATGAAGGTAACCCCAGCTAGGACTCCAGCCATCCCCTGTAACCAAGCAAGACTTCCAGTGGAGGAACCGAAACACCAACCCAGACACAAAACCTTTGACCTACAATTTGTCCTGCCTACAAATAAGGCTGGGGTAAAAATGGCACAAAAATTGTGGGAGTGACCAGCTAATGACTGGCCCGGCTGGAAACACATACCCTGAGAGGGAGCTCACCACTGAGGGCCAGGGCCCAAAGACCAGATACCCCTAAGACCTAGGATAGAACCAAACACGAATGGCGAAAATCAGTCAATGAAAAGATTCCTAGTGATAGTCCGCTATACTCATAGACTGGTGCCTAGCCCGACTGTCATCAGAAAGGCTTTATCTAGCAAGTGGA
This sequence comes from Chionomys nivalis, assembly GCF_950005125.1. NCBI lineage: Eukaryota > Metazoa > Chordata > Mammalia > Rodentia > Cricetidae > Chionomys > Chionomys nivalis. The sequence continues at coordinate 46,531,983 of NC_080102.1, read as the reverse complement.
AACAAGTGCAGAGACCTATAGCCAAATATAGGGCAAATCTTAGGGAATTGTTTGGAAGAAAGGGAAGAAGGATTGTAGGACCCAGTGGGTTCAAAAGTACCATAAAAAAAAAAAAACAAACTCACAGAACCAACTAACCTAGGCTCATAGGGGCTCACAGAGACAGAACTGACAACCAGAGACTCTTCCATGGGACTGACCTAGGCCCTCTGTATATATGTTACAGTTGTGTAACTTAGTCATGCAGTTTTATAACTTGGGAGCAGGGGCTGTCTGTCTGTTACCTGCCTTGGGGACCCATTCCTCCTAGAGGATTGCCTCATCCAGTCTTAAAAGAAAAGGAGGCACCCGGTCTCATTGTAACTTGCTATGGCGTGACTGGCTGCTATCCACGGGAGGCCTGCCTGTATCCTAAGAGAAACACTGGAGGAGGATTGGATGGGTTGGGACTGGAAAGAAGGAAGGGAAGGGAACCTCTGATTGGTATGTAAAAACAATAAATAAATGAATAGACAAACAAACAAATAACAACAAAGTGATATGTTTGTGAATCAAGTTGACAGGAGGTAGAGATGTGATGGTTAGTTTCAACTGCCAACTTGAGGGTTTGGGGTCTCCTAAAAGAGCCTCTGCACATATTTGTGAGGAATTATCTTCATTACACTAACTGATGTAAGAAGACCTTATTGCTGTGACAACACCGCTCTCTGGGCCTGGGGTCCTGAACTGGGTAAAAAGGAGAAAGTTAACTGAGCACCGGCGGGCACACTCTTTTCTCTTGACTGTGCATGCAACATAACAAATCACTTTACGTTCCTCCGCCTTGACTTTCCCACAATGACGGGCTGTAACTGAGCTAGCACAGCCTGCTTCTTCCACAAGGTACCCCGCATTGTTTCACAGCACCAGAAATAGAATTAGCATAGCCATCAGGTTTTTTTTCTCTTAGAATTTAGGAAAAAAATATATTTCCAGACAAACTCATATTTGAATTTTTATATCTCAAAAAATTTGTCATTGACCCTATGTTGGTTTGGGAGAAAAGTAAAGGACGTAAAAAGATATACACGTGGTTTGTTTTTGTAACTATCTCTCTACAGATTCCAGCACAAATACTTGCTTTCCTAAACAACATCTCACTGTGTCTACTCTGTGAAAGACGCTGTTCTTCCAGACATTCAAACACTGGAAACCATTAAAAAAAACTCTTCCGAAGTAAAAAGTTGATTGTTCTAAATTGTTAATCTTATTATGTATGGATAGCCAGATGATATAGCAAATAAATGGACAGATAAATGATAATTTCTGATCTCTGAAAATGTTATGTGTTTAAGTATAGTCAGTGTTAGCATTTCATTATGCTTTTTAGCATGTTTTAATGAAAACACTATTAGTTATTAGAATAGTACATAATCAAGAATACGTTAATTTTAAATAAGTCATTCAAACCAGCAGGATATACATATTTATACCTTTTGATCAGCAACACCAATGGCTTAATTTTTCTATAATATTTAAGACACTACCTGGCATAGAGAAAACACAATGTAAGTACTTGGTATATAAATTGCTCTATGAAATACCATAAAGGAATACTAAAACTTGAGAGCTAACAAGAACTTTAATATGAAAGTGTAGTTGACTGAAGAACAGTAAGTATTCCCCTCTAAAAAAAGGTAAATTAAACTTTTAAAATTCTTTAAACTAGCATGTGAGATGCTAGGTATCATGACACTCTGAACAAAATATGTTTTAATGATTTCCCTCTATCTTCCTCACATCCCTGAGAGCCCTCATTTCCTTTTGCACCTTCCTTTACCCTAATCTCTTCTCACCTTTCACATCCTCTGTGTCCTTTTGCCTACTCCTCATCCTTCCTCATTATCTATTATCTATCATTTATATTATAATTTTATATATTGTATTATATATAATATCTGTACATTATACATATTATATCTTCCCTCCTTTCTAGTTTTTTTAGGTTTTACCTATATATTATGAACTAGCAACAAAAAAAATAGTTCTAAATGTCTCTGAAGATCCTTCAAGCAAAGTCCCAACAAAATTTCATTCCCTTTTATGAGTTGAAATATTAATGTCTTTTAATATTCATTGGGATAAAAATGACACCAATTAAACAACACACCCCAGGAGAAGTTTCAAAATACATCCTACTGGATCTGGAGCAGAACATGGTTCAATTTTATCAGGAGATTGCATGAGTATGAGTGAGCATGCAGTGAGTGTTCTACTGCACACACCTATAGTATAAATACATGATTATGTTCATTTACCAAATATCAGAATACATTTAAAACATGAAGACCTATGTAGGAAAAAATAAAAAGAAGACACTATTGATTAGGTGTGAGTACAGCTGTATTTGTATTAGGAGCCTTAGGGGAAAAGTCAATAGCAAAAAGAAATCAAAAGTTTTCAGAATATTCTCCAATTTCTTCCACCTTGGAGACAGATAAAGGTATGGTATAGTTTTAATAGTGGACAGGTTGTAAAAGCAGCCAGGGGGAGGGAGCCAAGGAGGAAAGAGGAAGTTGGACAGGAGTGTGAGTAAAGTACAAGATGTACAATCAAAATGAAACCATTTACATAACGATTAGACATTAATGAAATATTTTACAGATAAGAATCAGTTAATAAGAGAAGCCTCCGATTTAGTGCCTGCAACAACTCCCAGAAGACTGATTCAAAGAGAGGGTCTCGGCAAGACACCAATCTCTTCCAGCCCTCTCCGTGGAACACATTTCCCCTCTGCCTTTCTAACAAACCCCTAACGATGTCTCAGAAGACTCAGAAGTGTCTGTGAAAACCTCATCCCCATGTATTTCAATTCCAGGCATAACTGTCTTTTTATCCCCTTTGTTGTTGGTCTTCTAGGGCTCTTCTTTGTAAAATGTATTTCCCCCACAATACTGTTGCTGAGTGATCGATTTGTTTCCTGGGCTGTCTGATCTTCTCAAGGGACTTAGGGGCTGCTTCTCTCCAAATCAAGAATAAAGCTTAGCCTCCATCTTCACCTTAACTGAATCTGTCTCCTTTGCAACCTTAAAACTTTGGGCCAAATGAAAGTGAAATTGAAACTTCCTAGATGAACATAGATTAGCAAAAGTAGGGAGGGGCCATAAGACGAAAGATGGGGAGGTATTAGAGGAAACTGTATTTGGAATTCTTTTTTTAATGATCTTCTCTCATTTTATGTACCTATCCTAGTTTTCACTCCCTCCCTTCCTCCTGAGCCCCCTACTATTCCCTCATTATCTTCCCACCTCACCCCCATCCACTCCTCAGATAAGACAAGACTTCCCATGCGGAGTCAACAAAGTCTGGCACATCACTTTGAGGCAGGACCAAGGCCCTCCTCCCTATATCCAGGCTGAACAAGGTATCCCTCCAAAAATAATGGGCTCCAAAAAACCAGTCCAACACTAGGGATAAATACTGATCCCACTCAATGGCCCCACAGGCTGTCCAAACCATACAACTGTCACCCACATTCAGATGGCCTAGTTTGGTCCTATGCAGGTCCCCTGTGGTCAGTCTGGAGTCAGTGAGCTCCCACTAGCTTAGGTCAACTGTCTCTGTGGGTTCCCCATCATTTTTTTTTTTAACCCCTTTGCTCATGTTATCACTCCTTGCTCTCTTTGACTGGACTCTAGAAGCTTGGCCCAGTGCTTAGCTGAAGATCTCTGCATCTTCCATCAGTTGCCGGATGAAGGTTCTCTGATGGCAATTAAGGTAGTCATCAATCTGATTACAGGAGAAGGTCAGTTCAGGAACCCTCTCCACCATGCTTAGGATCTCAGCTGGAATCATCCTTGTGGATTCCAGAGAATTTCCCTAGAGCCAGGTTTCTCACTAGCCCCATAATGGCTCCCTCAATCAAGATATCTCTTTCCTTGTTCTCCTTCTCTGTCTTTCCCCAATTTTGACCATCCTGTTCCCTCATGTTCTCCTCCTCTTTCCCCTTCTTTCCTCCCCCTTCCTTTTTCTTCTCCCTTCTCCCCCCCCACAATCCCAATATTCTCAGAAAATCTAGCCTATTTCCCCTTCTCAGGGGGATCCATGTATGTCTTTTAGGGTTCTCCTTGTTACCTAACTTCTCTGGGATCATGGACTACAGGCTGGTTATTCTTTTCTTCATGTCTAATATCCACTAATGAGTGAGTACATACCATGTTTGCCTTTCTGGGTCTGGGTCAGGATGTTTTTTTTTTTTTTCAGTTCCATGTATTGGCTGGCAAATTTCAAGATGTCATTGTTTTTTACCGCTAAGTAGTACTCCATTGTGTAAATGTACCACATTTTCTTTATCCATTCTTTCCTTGAGGTTGTTTCCAGGTTCTGGTTATTATAAATAATGCTGCTATGAACACAGCTGAGCAAATACCCTAGTGGAATTAGTGTGCATCCTTTGGGTATAGGCACAAGAGTGGTATTGCTAGGCCTTGAAGTAGATCAATTCCCTATCTTCTGAAAAATTTTCACACTGATTTCCAAAGTGGCTGTACAAGTTTGCACTCCCACCAGCAATGGAGGACTATTCCCCTTGTTCTGCACCCTCTCCAACATAAGCATAAGATTTTTGATCTTAGCCATTCTGACTGGTGGAAGATGGTATCTCAGAGTCGTTTTGATTTGCATTTTCCTCATGGGATTCCTTAAGTGTCTTTCAGCCATTTAAGAATCTTCTGTTGAGAATTCTCTGTTTAGATCTGTACCCCATCTTTTATTTGGATTATTTGGGATTTTGGTGGCTAGTTTCTTGAGTTCTTTATATATTTTGGAGATCAGTTCTCTGTCTGATGTGGGGTTGGTGGAGATCTCCCATTCTGTAGGCTGCATTTTGTCTATTGATTGTGGCATTTGGATTTCTCTATTTGTGGTATATTGGAGATGAGATTTGAACCTGCCTCTGTTGAGTGAAAATTTAGCTCTCTTTTTGCTGTTGCTCAACCTTGGTCAATTTCAAATTAGATAGAAAGAGTCGATTGGTCAGTCTGTCAGATACTTATGTTGAATTTTGATTGGAAGAATGGGATTATTCTGATTTAGTGGTCACCAAGAAAGTGTGTGAATGGGACAAATTATCTGGTATACAAATTGAGCTGCCCAAGCTAGGCTTGGGACTGTAAGGATAGTGCAAGTGGGTGGGGATCTGAGAAGCCCACCATGCTCAGGTCACATGATCTTAATTAGGCCAGAAATGGTGTGGAGGACAAGAGGTCCATGTCACTCACCAGGCTGGCCAGGTATTCAGGAATGATGGCGTTAGGTGGTGATTTGGGGCATTCAGCTGTCTAGATTGGTCCACACACTGGGCAATGCCAGCTAGGCTACAGAGTATGGGAACTACAGGGATGGGTAAGGTTCTGGGAAAATCACCAGATCGGTTGATGCACAGGGTATTCAACCTGAGCTAGGCCTTCTGGCAGTATATGGATAACACAAGCAGATAGGATCCTTGGGAAAAGCTCAGAAACACATGTCTCTTTATAAACATCTGTCTCTCTCTCTCTCTTTCTCTCTCTCTCTCAAAGGTGGAAATTACTGTATAAATATCTGACCCCCAAAAAATAACATTTTTTTGCAGTGTAAGAGTTCATTATTATGTCTACCATGATATCACTCTCCCTTGTACAAGCAAAAATGCATTATAAATTTAGAATAGGTGGTATTGTCCCTTGAGGGACATTCTTTTAGTATCTCAAACTTACATATGATAACAACTGATATTCTTTTAATCAGTGTTACATTACATGATAAATAGAGGACAGAAATACAAATATCTGTAAAAACACATTCTTAGCAATATCTGACAGAAACATCATGTCCATTATGATTCTCATTTTTGCAACTTGTCTGTGGCCTTAGCTGGTACTTACAGGTATCTTCCTTACTACCCATTCTGTATTTCTTCTATCCTCAGCAAGCACCTCAGCAGTCTTATTGGTTCTCTTTCTGGAGGAGTGACCTACTCCTTCATTCATGAAGGGTGTGTGCCCTTTACCTTCACATAGATTCTAGAGATCAAACTCAGGTCACTGGGCTTGTGGAGTAAGTGCCATTATCTGCTGAGCCATCTTATTGTCTGATTTTTGTATTAAATCTCTTAGGTATAATCATCTGTCCTACTTTCCAGAAGAGTAAATCAAGAGAAGTGGAGCAGGCTGCTAAACATCACATACCTTGTTGGTGGAACTAGATTTGTCAAATTTCAAGATACAAAGAGCCTGCTGCCCTAACTACTCTCGGCTTCCACTCCAAAGAGCACATCTATGAGCCTTAAATGAAGGAAATTCAAAACAGATAATCCAAAAGACAATTTTAAATTAATTGACATATATGTGATTTTATTAATAACATTGTTAAGATACACAACATTAATAATAACATTGTTAAATAATACAATATACGTTAAAAAATTATTGATTTAAATTAAGAAGGAACATGGCAAAACCAAAATTCAAATCAGTTTGAGTCAGGTATGGAAACACAGTACCTGGGAGTCAGAGGCAGAGAGATTATCTGTGAGTCCAGGCTGGTCTATATAGTGCCAGCCATGGCTATATATTAAGACCTTGTCTCAAAAAAATTAAATAGAAATAGAAAGATTTGATTAACTCCCAAATTCATGCGTCAATAATTTATCATTTAAAAACCAGTAATTACAGGTACTTGACATCAAAGCCAGTAAGTATCACATAGACACCATTGCTGGCTAGTTCAACAACAATGACTGAATAACCATGATGTGCCATAAGCTACGATCCTGCTGACATCTGGAATTTTACATGTGACCTGGAGTGTACCTTCTGTAAAGAAGTCTATGCAAATCTGAAACTGAGATGATTAAAGGCTGGACATGAAAAAGCAAGAATAGAGCTAGCTTTGACTCTTTGAAAGGTTAGTAGCAAAGAGGAGAATTAAAACAGCATTGTTGCAAACACAAAATGGATTAAAGTCAATAAAAATGGCTTAGAAGGGGCCCACCTCTAGAAATAAACAATTCTAAATGGAAGTCCAACTTAAATATCAAAACACGAACTGTGTAACTGAAAAGAAAAACAGATTCCTAGCCCTGGGAGACTACTGGAGCAAAATCCCTACAGAGTTTCTTCCAACTTTACTATTTTAACACTGAAAAATCTAACAACCAAAAAAATCGTAAAGATATTATAGTAACTACAATATCTAATTTCATTAGACACTCATTAGTTGCTTCCACTGAGAAATAATTTAATGACATCATGTTTGTACAATTCTGCAGTAAAAGCAAAATAAAGCTTTTAGCCCAACGAGAAAAAAAAAAACAATAAAAGTCACCTAACCTTCCAATAAACGCCTTCCAATAAACTTACTGTATTCAGAAACACATTAAGAAAAATCTACTATTCCCCTCAAAATATTGTAAAGTAGTATTTAATTAAAAATGATTCAAAACTTAGCAAAATAGAAGGACAAGCACAAGTTATAATACAAGCAATCCTTCCTGAGAGGAATAGGGGGATCAAATAAATTTATGAGCAACTTTATGATGTTTTAATGGAATTTTAATTAATATGCTCCAAAATCATTTTAAATAATTTTTCATCATGTCTTAAATAATACTATGTTATAATTAATGGCAAAAATAACATTTCCATTATTAAATTAGCTTTTAATTGATTTTGAATCTTTATATCTTATGAAATCATTACCATTAATAAATAATATATTTAAGTTCTGCCATCTGTAAGAATTATTAATGTTGAAATGCTCTCAAAAGCAACCAAAAGTATTATATAAGCAAAAGATTCAAACTATTCTACCTAGCAGAATAGGTTCCCTTACTGAGAACAGCACACCAAAGCTCTTTATTATTAAATTTTAGTATTACTAATCCTTAGGAACAATGTTAAAAATAAAACTCAAGCAATAAATTTGAATAAAGAACTGCATCACTTGTGTACATCATTTGACAAGCACTAGGTATGATCTGGAGAGGATGCTACAAGTCAGTTTCTGTCTCAAAAGAACTTACACTTCCTTGAAAAGTGAGAACACAGATAACTATGACAAGAAGATAAAACAATTTTCTGGAAATGAAGAAGAGAAGGAAATGGTACTCCAGGTTTTCAGCAATACTTCAACCACTGGAGAAATGGTGGGGGAAATGTAGAAATAAAAGAAAAAACTGAACTAAAGCATAGGGCAGAAGGATAGAGAACTCTCCACTCTGGCTGAACATCACTATGTCTGGAGAAGAATGTCTGAAGATTACTTGTAACATTTTAATGAAGGATTTCAACATAAAATGTATCAGACTATACTTTACCATTAAACTAACACAGAGGATAGGGGTGTGAAGCCCTGCCCCAACTTCAGATTTAGAGTAACTCCCCAGCTATAGTGCCAGGTGCTGGCCACAAATTATCAGTATAGTAAAACATATCCTGCAGTTAATTCACACAATTAACATTTAATTCTGTTTCTATACATTTCTTTAAGATATAAATGACACAGTGTGTTTGAGTGCATGTTATAAAATTTCAACACTATAATAGACTTGCTTTTCTGTAAGTTAGTGATAAAATGGACTTCTATTTGCCATTGATTTAATAAACTTGTGATTTTTTTTTCTTTTTTCAAAAGTTATGGGCAATGAAGTTTATCTGTGAGCTTTGAATTTACCATAAATAATTCCTCCTCAGAAACTGAAGGAAATCAGTAGTGAAGTAGTAAGACAGTGTTTGGGTTTATCAACCAAAGAATGGATGAGAAAAATGTGGTACATTTACACAATGGAGTACTACACAGCAGAAAAAAATAATGACCGCTTGAGTTTTTCAGGAAAATGGGTGGAGCTAGAAAACATTATTTTGAGTGAGGTAAGCCAGATACAGAAAGACAATTATTCACTCATAAGTGTATTTTAAACATAAAGCAAAGAATACCAGCCTACAAATCACAATCCCAGAGAACCTAGACAACAATGAGGACACTAAGAGAGACTTACATAGATCTAATCTACATGGGAAGTAAAAAAAAAAAAAAAAAGACAAGATCTCCTGAGTAAATTGGGAGCATGGGGACCTTGGAAGAGGATTGAAGGGGAGGGGAGAGGCAGGGAGGGGCACAGAGAAAAATGTAGAGCTCAATAAAAATCAATTTTTTAAAAAAAGAAACTTTCTGAAAGCATGCCACTGCACTTTCTCTGAAGCTTCCCTCAGGGCACAGGCCATCACTGCTCATTCTCTCTCTCTCTCTCTCTCTCTCTCTCTCTCTCTCTCTCTCTCCCTCTCTCCCTCTCTCTGTGTATGTGTGTGTGTGCCTTTCACACACACACACCTTTAACCTGTTTTTCTATTGTAATTCTGCCTTACAAGAAAAGTTAAATTGGATGTATCTGCTTGGCAAACTCTACTTTCCATGGTCAGTTCATGCTTTCAGTGGTTAGACTGCCTTGGGTTGCAACAGTAGACAATACACACAGCACTATGTGCCACTATGTCACAATGTCTGATTAATTTGTTCCCAAATTAATTTGTAGATGTTCTACAAATTCTTTTTGGAGAAAAGAAGGGAGAAAGAAAGGGAAAGGAGGAGGGAGAGGGAAAAAACAAGGAAGATAAAGGATGAAGAAAAGAAAGAAGGCCGGGTGGTGGTGGCACACGCCTTTAATCCCAGCACTCGGGAGGCAGAGGCAGGCGGATCTCTGTGAGTTCGAGGCCAGCCTGGTCTACAAGAGCTAGTTCCAGGACAGGAACCAAAAGCTACGGAGAAACCCTGTCTCAAAAAATCTAAAAGAAAAAAAGAAAAAGAAAAGAAAAGAAGGATGGAAGGGAAGGGAAAATGAAGGAAGGAAAGTGGGAGAGGGAAAGAAAAAAGGGAAGAAGGAAGGAGAAGAGAAGGAATGTGTGGGAATAGCTTTTACTAAAGTAACCACTTTCCTTCAGAAACTACCCTTTGCACAGACCTTGTAAGCAAGTTAATAACATGCCTTGAGACCATTTAAATCTGTGCATTCAGTTCATTTCCCTATTGGTACAAGGACTGTTTAAGTTAATCTACCTTTCAAGAAACAACACAACTGACCTTGCTATGACTTGTCCTTCCCATATCACATCTTACAAGCTAAGTTTTAATATTTTTATTTTATTTTTTTTAAAAAATAAAACAACTACCTTTTTTCATTTTACATACAAATCCCAGTTCCCACTCCCTCCCCTTCTCCCTCACTCCACCCCCCATTTACTCCTCAGAGAGGGCAAGGCACATTGCTCTGAAGAAGGATCAAGGCCCTCCCCACTTTATCCAAGCTGAGTAAGGCAGCCATCCAAAGAGAATGGGTTCCAAAAGCCATTACAAGCATCAGGGATGAAACCTGGTACCACTGCCAGTGGCCCCACAATCTGTCCCAGCCATACAACTGTCACCCACACTTAGAGGGTCTAGTTTGGTCCTATGCTGGTTCCTTCCCTGTCTGACTGGAATTGGTGATCTCCCTTTAGCTCAGGTAAGCTGTTTTAATGGGTGTTCCCACCATGGTCTTGGCCTCTTTGCTCATATTCTCACTCCTCTCACTCTTCAACTGGACTTAACAATCTAATTTTATCTTTTATGCTTATGAGTGTTTTGCCTGCATGTATGTCTGTATAACACTTGTGTGCCAGGTCCCTATGGAAGACAGAAGAAAGCATCATAGCCCCTGAAGCTAGAGCTACAAAGAGTTATGAGCTACCATGTGAGTACTGAGAACAAACCTGGGTCTTCTGGAAGAGCAGTTAGTTCTCTTAACCACTGAGTTATCTCTCCAGTTCCAACATTCCAACAGAACTTTAACCCTAAACTACTTCCCCTACAGAAAATACTGTGTGGTGAGAGAGGTCCTTCTGCCTATGTGTTGCTTTTGTTGGTTAATGAATAAAGAAACTGCTATGAGCCTATGGAAGGGAAGAAGAGAATTAGGCAAGGAAGAAGGCAGAGTAGGAAAGAAGCCATGGAGTCTCTGTCAGAGACAGATATGCTGAAACTTTGCTTGTAGGCTATGACCTCGTGGTGATGCCAGATTAATGGAGATGGGTTAAATTAATATGTAAGAGTTAGCCAATGAGGCCGGGTGGTGGTGGCGCACACCTTTAATCCCAGCACTTGGGAGGCAGAGGCAGGTAGGCGGATCTCTGTGAGTTCAAGGCCAGCCTGGTCTACAAGAGCTAGTTCCAGGACAGGAACCAAAAGCTACGGAGAAACCCTGTCTCGAAAATCAAAAAAATAAATAAATAAATAAATAAATAAATAAATAAATAAATAAATAAATAAAATTAAAATTAAAAAAATAAAGAGTTAGCCAATGAGAAGCTAGAACTAGTGGGCCAAGCAGTGATTTAACGAATACAGTTTCTGTGTGATTATTTCAGGTCTAAGATATCCAAATGGCCAGGAACCAACAAGTGACCCTTCTCCAACAATTTTGTGTTTGTGTGTGTGTGCCTGTGTGTCTGTGTGTGTTTGCATCTGTGTGTGCATGTGTTTGTGAGAGTGTCTGCATGTGTGTGTGTGTGTGTCTGTTTATATTAGGATAATCATTTGCTGAAAAAAGCCAAAGATTGAAAGCAATCTTTAACAAAACAAATATCCCAAAATTTTAGAAGCAATGTATAGCCCTGGTATTATGTCTTATAGTCGTTGGTCATTTGAAAAAAGTCAATAATGTTCCTCCCAGGCCTTTGCCTTTCCAACAAGCATAATGTGGACCTACCAGGACATGCCTTTCATGTCCTTGCTTTCAAGTGAACTCACTGATCATAGTTGATGCCATTCTTTCTAGAAGACCACCTTCTTGCAAGAACATTCTTCACTCTACTCCATCCTTAGTTCAGTTTTCTTACCCAGACTCCCACAAGTCCCCTTTTTTGTTTTGCAGAATATCAGAGGATGAATCATATGCATACACAGGTTGAATTAGAGTTAGCATCCAGTTTTGAATACATTGGAAAATTATTTGTAGACACATAATTATGAATAATACTAACAAGGCAGGACCCACAAAAGGCATGGTCCATGCAAACCATCATGACCAATACATGTGAGTAACAGAAATGTTATCAAATTATTTATGTATGAAATCTAACTGGCCTTGTATGTTATGTGAGTTGGAATATTAAAGTAGCACATGGCAGGAAACTGTTTACAGACAATGTAGTCTTTGAAATAATAAATAATAGCTGCTTGGTTTTTGAAGGACTGCCCCCTCACTTTACCTAGTTCCTGGTTTATTTCTATCAGTATGGTGGCATTAACGTTGGTGGTTTTGCTAAAAATACATGCCATTGTCCTTGTCTCCTTCTGCATCCCTACCACAAGTCCAGGTATAGGGAGGAAGAGCATTTCAGCAACAGCAATAACAATGGTAGAAGGTCCAACACATGAAAACTATCTTCAAAACCAGTCTGTACAGCTCATGGGTGCCTCAGGTGAGGCATAGGCTGTCTAGGCAAGATATACACTCCTGAAAACTCCTTTGATAAAGGTCAAGAAGGATTATTACAAAGGAATGTCCAATGTGTAGGAAGATTTTTTCCAGCCTTCCAGGTAATATTTACAGTTGAACTACAATGGTTAGGCACATCATTGCAGTTAATATACAGGCAGTGATTGAAAAGAGTCATTGATACTATGGGCAAATGATGGTGTTATCCATTAAGGAGTCACCTTATCTGCTGAATAGCTGACATTGTCTCCTAGCAGAGCATAAAAAGTTGCTCTCACACCCAAGGCCCATTAAGTTACCTTGTAACAATTCATTAATGTTCAATTTCCCTTGTAGGTATAAAAAGGTTTTTCATGGGAGCTCTAATTGTACCAGAATCTAACAATCCTTAAAGTTGACATTCTCTTATCCACACCTTACATTTGGGTTTTTGTTCAGAAAATAAAGTATTATAACAAATTTAAACGTTTAAAACTATGTAGGCAATAATGCAGTTGCATAATTCTTTATACAGCAGACAAATGGAGCATTTTAGCTACTGATGCCAAGATACTAATTTGAATCAATAACTCTTGGATGGACATTTAGTCCTTCAAATGAACAACTGCTTTTTCCCAATAGGATTCCCCATGGACCCTGCTGGGAGAGGACAAAATATCCCCATTTGTATAATTTGAACATTTTGATCATGAGTTTAAAAAAATGAAGTTTTATTACTTTTAAATCAGCAGCTGCATTGCCAAGAGTATCCACAAGTCCTCCCCATTTAAAATCTGTTGATCTCCCCACACTGTTGGCCAGGGCCCTTGGAAGGGTCTTCTCACCAAGTTTTCTAGATCAGTTAGAGGCTTGCCTTGTGTATCAATAGAATGATATTGATTGCATAATGCCTTCCTTTTTTATAATGGGGGTTAAATCTTGGTACTTTTCCTACATTCTCTCTCTTTTTCTCTTTATCTCTTCTGTTCTTATGTGACCCACTTTTCACAGTTAAAACATTGTATTTGATTTCTTTCTGGTTTAAGGCAGCAACTACAACAGTGCTATGGTAGTTTGAATGTAATTGGTCCCCTTAAGTTCTTAGGGGGTGGCCCTACTAGGAGGTGTGGTTTTGTTGGAGTAGGTATGGCCTTGTTGGGGAAGTGTGTCACTTTAGGGGTAGGCTTTGAGGTTCCGTATATGCTCATGTCACGTCCTGTATGTCAGGTCACTTCCTGTGGACTGCTGAACAAGATGAAGCTCCTCCACTCTCAGCTCCTTCTCCAGCACAATGTCTGCCTGCAGGCCATCGTGTCCTGCCACGATGATAATGGACTGAACCTCTGAACCATAGGCCACCCAATTAAATGTTTTTCTTTACAAGAGTTGGCATGGTCATGGTAACCCATGAAACCCTAACTAAGACAAGAATGTTATAAATGGGGAAACCCATATCTGTGCAGGCCCTAATATGTTCCTCCAAAGATCCCCCTGTAGCTCATAGAGGGTATATAACCCTTTGACATACTGAATAAGCTTTATCAAAAGCCAGAATATTTACAAATATATTCCTGATATTGGCTTGAGATATAATATTCCTTAGATTTTTCAGGTCATTTAGCCACAAAGTACACATAAGGTTTTGAATTGTCCTGCCTAATCTTATTAAAAGGAAAGTGGGTCTTTCTTGGTACAGTAATTTTTCCCAAGATATAATGCAACAAAAATTCGCTTGAGTATTAGAGAAATGACTCAGAGGTTAAGAGCACTGGCTGTTCTTCTAGAGGTCCTGAGTTCAATTCCCAGCAGCAACACAGTGATTCACAACCATCTATGATAAGATCTGATGCCCTTTTCAGGCATGCAGACATACATGCAGGCAGAACACTGTATTCATAATAAATAAATCTTAATTTTTTTAAAAATGTAAACTTAGTTTATCACTAAGTCATCACACCAGAGCAGTCTCCCCATTCCTGTCCAATCTCCTTTCCCTGTAAGATGCTCTGATCCCTGGGGCAAATGCAGAAGCCATAGTAAAGAGGTATTTTCTTTGGGTGTAATCTCAAAAGGCTTCTCAGAGAAACCCTCTTCTGATTTCAACTCAAGCTCCTTCATTTTCTGTTTCAAAGATATCTTGTTTCTTTCTCAGTTTTACTTTCACTAATGGTGGCCCCATCTCTGACGTTGCTGAAGAGTGAAGCCTCTGTAGAGATAAAGAGATCCAATCACAGAGAAACCAAATGTGCAGGGATGACCTCTCCCTTGTGATGAGCGCATCGGAAAGTTTTATCACCTCTTTCCAGTCTTTTCCCCTTATTGTCCCTAATAACAGAGCCTTTGAATGCATTATGCAGAATTGAAAGTTCTCCCTGGAGGATCACACTCCAAAAGCCTGGAGCCAAGCCCTGAACAATTTAAGATAATTCTCCAGCTTAACATCTGCACTTTCACTTTGATTTTGCCCCATTTTTGTTCCCCTGACTATTTTGGTATTTAGGTAGGAGCTCTATATTTGGGGGATCAACACCCTGCTCCCGTGTTGGGTGCCACTTGTCCACCTGACCCATGACCAACAAAGCTAAGTTCCTGTGGAGCAAAGGATGTGCCAAAGACCTGAGTGGGGTACCAGGAGACTCCGGGCATTTAAGCTCAAGGAGTGCAAACAAAACACTTCTCATTTTTATCATTAATGAAAGCAAAACATGAAGTGGTGTCCACAGATAGCTTAAGCAAATGCAAGTACAGCAAGGTGTTACATTTTATATCTTTGATCATGTGAAAAAGAACTAGCATCCTTCCTCCCAGGCCTTTGCCTTTCTCACAGAGGTAATGTGAACTTATCTGGGCATTCCCTTCATGCCCTTGCCTTCAAGTGCACTCACTTAGAGCTTATGCCATTCTTTCTAGAAGGCCAGGCTGTGAGAAGAATATTCTGCACTCTAGCACACCCAGAGTTCACACTAAGGTCACAGCCTTCTGACACAGGCCCCCACAGTATCTGTAGTTCAAGGATATACTCACATAAAATAATGCATTACATTGAACATAGTACGTTTGTCTCAAAGGGAGGAAAAGTAACAAGAATTATGACATCTCTATAGCTGATCAAAACCAAAAAGATAATAAAGATTTTGTTTAATTTAATATGAGACCAACTAGACAGAGAGAATTCAATCACTAAGGATACTTTCTCTCAAACTCAGTTTTTGATAGTCTTTATAACGTTAAATAATTTATAAACATGAACACTAAAATAAAGGAATAAGTAAATTTTTATTGTAATACAAGTTCCCATTTCTGTAACAAAATGTTAATGCTAAATGGTTCAAATAATGATACCTTGAGGAATATTTAAAGTAATAATTTAAGTAATAATTAAAGGCCATGCTGGGCGGTGGTGGCGCATGCCTTTAATCCCAGCACTTGAGAGGCAGAGGCAGGCAGATCTCTGAGAGTTTGAGGCCAACCTGATCTACAAAGCAAGTTCCAGGGCAGGCTCCAAAGCTACACAGAGAAACCCTGTCTTGAAAAATAAATAAATAATGGGGTACTACACAGAAGAAAAAAAATAATGACATCTTGAAATTTGCAGGCAAATGGATGGATCTAGAAAACATTATATTGAGTGAGGTAACTCAGACTCAGAAAGACAAACATCATGTGTATTCACACATAAGTGGCTTTTAGACATAAGGCAAAGAAAACTAGCCTACAATTCACAATCCCAGAGAACCTAGACCCTAAGAGAGATATACATAGATCTAATCTACATGGGAAGTAGAAAAAAAAACAAGATCTCCTGAGTAAATTGGGATCATGGGGACGATGGGAGAGGGTAGAACTCAATAAAATGAATTTAAAAAAAACTAAGGTTCTGGACAGGTCTGTGAAGGCTCTTCTTTTTGTTATTGTTTTGTTTTGTTTCTTAAGGCAGGGTTTCTCTATGTAGCCCTATCAATCCTAGAACTTTGTAGATCAGGCAGGCCAAGATCCACCTGTCTCTGCCTCCTGGGCTTTGGGATTAAAAGTGTGTGCCACCATGCCTGGCTGGATTTTCTTGGATTGGATCATTTGAAGACCCAACCTAAATCTGGGGCTCATTTTCTGGTAACAGCCTACATAAAACCTCACAGAAGAGGCTGACTTTTGCGTTTTGGCTGCTCGTCCTCACTTTTACTGGAAAGTCCCTGAGACACTCCTTCACAGGTGTTAGAGCTTCCTTCTTCGGGATTCCAACGTAGGCTGAGATTAGCAGATGTCTAAGACTTCCCAGAGACACCAGCATCAGATTGGAACAGCAGAGTCATCCGTTCTCACAAACTGAGCAACTATAGGATCTCTGACTTGTCTGTCAGGAGAAATCTATGGTTGGACTACTCAGACCACAGCCACTCTTGTAAGTCAGTCATACACACACACACACACACACACACAATCTCCTGTTCCTTTAGAGAACTTTGACCTACACACCTATTTAGGTTTATTCTGTAAGGTGATTTTTTTTCATGATGTGGGCTCAGTTGAACTTTCATCAACAATTGTTCATGCGTGTCTGTGACCGGGAATCATGGTCTGTCATACGTCACTCACACTATTACATCACTACGTGCAAATGCCGAAACAGTCTCTACCATCCTAGGGTTTTTCTTCTTTCCCGAAGTGATAAGGAAGTTCAAGTAAGAAGACAGTGGTTATAGTGCCCAACCTGAATTGAGTGAGGGTCTTTGAATGTAGGTGAGCACAACAAAAACAACAACAAAAAGCCCTAAGGAAGCCTCCCTGGAATGGTGGCTTCTTGTTTTCAAAAGTCTCTGAAAAGGGAGCAATTTCAGGAATACACAGGGGCACATATATAGACAGGACCAATAGGGAAAGAGAATGAACTATAAAATACTCAAGAAAAAACACCCAAGCCAGCATCTGTTTAAAGGATTTCCAGCCTTATGTATCTTCCATGCCAAATGTATAAAGGTGTTCTTCTGCCTTTCCCAGGTGTTCACATCTTTGTTTGAATCAAGGAATGCACTCAACATTCCGCTGACAATGACCAACATCCCAGTTACATTTCTTGGGATCTCTGATCAAGGATTTAAGAAGACTTTGACTCAAGATCATATGCCTGGCTGGAATTCACGGAGAAGGACTTTAAAGCAGTCATGACTTATCCAGTACTCCAAAGGTTCCTAGCAAGGGAAGGGACACCCCAATCACAGATTAGCAAGATAGGAAACCCTGTTAGTCTTCACCTCACTGGGAATAGAGATCGTAAGAGCTTGGGCAATGACAGATCAGAATACTTTTAAAGTTTTGCTGTTTAAAATGAAATTTCTCCTTTAATAACCAAGATGGTGACTTAGGCTACCACTTCAAAGTCAAGAGACAAAACAAACCATATAAGGTGGGAAGGGGGTAAAAACAGACCCCAAGAGTTCCCGCTCAGTACACCGGACAAAGATCCTTTGGAACAACCAATCTGTGCAATGGTTTCCTCATCTTATACCTGGCCCTTAAACTGTAAATCACTAAGTAGAGGTACCTAGGAACAGGCTGCCTACAGGAAGGGAAGACTTGCTCAGCTCCCTCTTCTATTTATCAAGTTCCTACAGCATGCAGGCAAAACTTGAAGCAGTCTTGAAATTTTCTGGTTTGCTCAAATTCAAATGGAGAGTGCTATGAGTGAGCTTGGGAAAGCTTCCTGGGCACAAGCATCACTGGGGGCTTCATCTGATCTTCTATAAGCTTTGTGGCTACTAGAGGCTTAACCCTGCTCTTCCTGGAGCCCTCAAGAGGAGAGGGGCTTTGTCTGATCTTCTATAAGCTTCGTAGATACTAGAGGCTTGCCCCTGCTCTTCCTGGAGCCCTCAAGAGGAGAGGGGCTTTGTCTGATCTTCTATAAGCTTTGTGGCTACTAGAGGCTTCCCCCTGTTCTTCCTGGAGCCCTCAAGAGGAGAGGTATAAATATTCTGCCTCAAAGAGTTCCCACCATCTGTCTTAGTCAGGGTCTCAACTGCCACTGATGAAACACCATTACCAAAAGCAAGTTGGAAAAGAAAGGGTTTATTTGGCTTACATTTCTATATCATAGTCCATCATTGAAGGAAATCAGGACAGGAACTCAAACGGGGCAGGAACCTGGAGGCAAGAGCTGATGCACAGACCATCGAGGGGTGCTGCTTACTGGCTTGCTCGCCATGGCTTGCTCAGCCTGCTTTCTTATAGGACATAGGATCACCATCCCAAGGATGGCAGCACCCACAGTGGATTAAACCCTCCCTCATCGTTCACTAATTTAGTCTTGCCTGCAGCCCCATCTTATGAAGGCATTCCCTCAATTGAGGCCCCCTCTTCTCTGATGACTATCACTTGCATCAAATTGACATAAAACTAGCCAGCACTCAATATGTGAACTCTGAGGCAAGAGCCTGGGTGGCAGACATGGGGTCTTCATTAGCTGGACTGTGGGATGATAAAAGCCTTCTTCACGATGACACTCCTTCACCAGCCTACTCACACTCTATGCCCATATCGTTTGTGAAGAGCTCTCTGCTGACCAGGCAGGGGACGATGGGCTCTGCTGGTCTCTGATATGGTGGATGATATTAGATCTGGGGCTAAGTCACAGGCGTGACGCACACAGAAACAGTATCCCTCCAAAGGACTCTAGCCTGCTTGTCTGAGAGCTAGAAAGGGATGTGATGAGTGCCAGAGGGAAACCTAAGGACTCCCCATCACCTGTGTCTGAAAATGTGCTACGAGGCCTGTGAAAGTTCAGGGAGAAATTTGAAAGCCACTTAAAGACTCTACCAGGGCCTTTCCCGTGATCTGTGGTTTTAGTTATCAGGGACCAAAGAAGCAGCTGTATGATTTTTAGTAGAAGAAACTAGAACCGCTGGCAATCTGGGGTGGAAGAACCAGCTATGATTAATAAGAGAGCAATCCTATTGAGGTGAATCTTCTGGGAAGCACACAGAGATTGTCACCAAGAGATAGCCAAGGATGCAACTCATTGCTGGCAGTTAAACTCGACAATAGGAATATTCTCCCATATGATGCTGGCTTTGGAGGCATGAAAGCTGAAGGGAATGCCAGGGCCTCAGGATGACGACCAAGGACAGCAGCTGTGGAATGGAATAGGGGACTGGGTATGTGAGATGCACTGTGATGCTCCAAGCCAGAGAAATGAAGCAGCTCCCTCCCTTTAGAGCTAGGAAATTATCTGGGAATTGTGGATATGAGACACCGAGCTATTTACACTTTTGGATTTTGGTTTTGCTGTAATGCGATTGTAATTATGCCATGGTTCTTCCCTTCTGGAATTCAAATTAATTAATTCAGTTGATTTCTAAAAGTGACTAGAATTTCTAGTCCGTGGGTCGATAGGTCCCAGAATGAGCAGACAAATCTTGGCTCTTGTTCTTCCCCTGTGTATCAATGGGCTAATGAGATGGAGCTTGCCCAGCTCCTTCCTGCTAGTGTCTGTGTGTTCAGTTCTGTACGTGATCTCTAGATCATGTGAGGCTAGAGCCGAGCAGCACCTATCACATAGATGAATGGGCTTCTGGTTTGTACTAAAGGAGGAAACTGGGGGATGGATGGGGACTAAGCCATGGGTGAGGTGTAGAAATCCCGCTACTTGATCTAACTTCTCCTTAGGATGGATGATATCACACTAGCTGCTCACCAGTGTCAGACTGGAAATGACCATCTGGTGGACTCGGGAATGAGGATAAGAAGAGGGCAACCCAGACTCAAGGATTCTCTCTCTCATTCTAAGCAAAATATTTTGGAGTATGTTGAAGTACAAAGTTGAGGACTGTCAGATGATGAGTTAATGAAATTGCAACACTTAGTCCAGTCTCTCTTCAGGACAGAGCAGACTACAGAATGAGGGTAGAAAGATGGCAACCTGGCCTGAGATTCCACTATCTCTTCTCCATCTCATGGAACACATTGGTTCCAAGAAAATCAACACTCGGGTGCTTTTTCAAACTCTAGGCAGAATTAAATCACTGATACTCAAACAAAAACAACTTCTTTTCTCAAAAAACACATAACACCACTATTCCGCAAGATGGTCCCACATATATTCACTTCACATAATCTCTTTCCTAGCAGAGCCTAAAGAAAAACAGAGGGCATTAAACTTTTCGGGCTATCTGCCTCCATTTGTACACATTCACACAAGCAGATTGTGAATGCAGTCTTCCAAGCCATTGAACAACCCAAGTCTTAGCATGGTCTCAGGTTACACGTTGGTAGAGGCAGAAGCTTCTGTAAGCTTGACCCTTCTTGATCTCATCCATGAACTATGAAATTTAGATTCTAAAAGGAAGGCTTTCAGTCCATTTCCAGTACATGACCCAATAGATAAGACTCAGCTTATCTACAGTCTCCCAAAACAGGGACAGCAGCTAGGGACCAAGTGTTAAACACATAAACTTGTGGCAGACAACTTACATTCAAGTTATAGCCGGGCGAATGGGGACCAGAATGTGTTGAAGAGCCTCTACAGACTGTTCTGCTCATACCTCCTTTGCTCAATGAGGGTCTTCATTCTGCATTTTATCCCCCTTTCTCTTTCTCTGTTAATGAATTAAATGACTTCTTCGCAATAATTGTTTTCTTCTTTACGCTTATCTCTAACATGTCAACAACAACTCATTGCCTTGTCCCATTATGACTTTCATACCCAGAAGTCACTCTGCACCCATATTTTCATCCATTGCGAGTCAGAATGGATTAGGAGGACAAGTTTTATGCAACTTAACTATATTTTTTATTCAATGTGAGCTATAATGTATCTAAAGTTATGCATCAACATGTGCATAAACCATACATTGAGGCCAGATGGCCTTCAAGCATGGGTCTAAATCACCATCTCATAATAAATAAAGTTCATAAACAGCACTATGTGTTTTGCATAAAATGGAGAAGATACGGGGCATAGGCTTCTCATTGTATCCAGAAATGGTTAGCAAGCAGAGACTTCATGGAGAAGGGGCTGTCACTGCCTTACTAAAACTCACAGTTCAGAATAGCTCATGTTGTCCCTAATGGCCCTGAGCAAACAGGGCAAGGTGAATTAAATGCATTCTTTTCTATTTTCCACCTCAGGTCACACGCTTCTACTCAGTTGTGACATTGCATTATCCATATATCTAAAGGCAGAAAACAAGATATTTAAAAAAACAATGTGAGAATGGAAGGAATCTTAAAAATATAAATAAACAAGAAACGATGCATGTTATTTTTCTCCTCTGTCAAAGCTCTGAGTTCTCAAGTATAGCCCTTCCCTCCACAGGAGGATACACGATTCTTCACAGAGCTTCACAGAGAATCAATAAAGCAGGAAATTTAGAAATGATTTATTCCAAACACAAGAGTGTTTAAAAATTATCCACAGGAAAATAGCATCTATAGGAAAATGTTAGAAAGCTGCTTACTCAGAAGGGAACAGAAGTCTGTGGACAAATGCAACACTCTTCTTCAAAGACATTAAAGGCATTTGTTATGGTCCACTTTGGTTGCTGAGAAACAAACCCGTAAGCTGAGCGACTTTTAAAAACAGCTTGTAAATTTATGTCTCAGAATTGGAGGCTAGAATTCTGAATTTAGGGCTTCAGCATGTCAGGCTCTAATAAGGACTCTTCCACATTTGAAATTGCCCTTTTCATGTACCCTCATATAAAGACATTGAGAGCCCCATTTGTTACAGCATAGATCTCATAATGAAGCCAGCAATTTTCACAGCCTGATTATTTCCCAAAACCCAGCTTCCCAATACTGTTTCTTTATGAGCCAGCACTTCAATATGGTAAAGCAGAAGAGAAGGGAACAGGAGTAAGGGCAGCCAATCAACAACATAGAGAGAAAGAGCTTCTACCAAACAGATAGTTCAACATTAATTTGGAATTCTAAGAAATTCTATTTTTCTCTTTTATCAGGAGTCTTACAAACAAAATGATATCATATTTCAAAGAGGATTATGTATGGTCGTATCAACAGACAGATTAGCTGAATAGATGCTCTCCTTTGTTCCCTTCGAACCTTAGGAGTTTATCTTTTATAACATGCTTTAGAGGCATGCTGCAGGGCAAAATTGATTTCTGGAAAAGGGTATATCTCTAAAGAGCCATTTTTTATAGCCTTGTACACAATTTTATTGATGCCCTAATCTTGAATCCTGCAGAGATGGCTCGCTTGTGATGAAAAATCCTTAATTGTTGCATCTGTTTTCTTGGACAGATCAACATGTCTGTCCGGTTTAAAGCTCATAACTCAGTGTAACCCTAAATCTAACACTGCCCAGATCAAGTTAACCCTTAGAGCACTAGACCATGGTGATGTACATTTGGAATATAACTCCACCATACAATGTTTAAAAGCGTTTTCATTTCATATGATAGAGATTTTTAATTTTCTCATATTAGTATATCCTCGTTCATAATAATTATAAAGATTGGATAAGCTAATAGAGAGATAAGAAGAATAGCTCTATCCTTGGATGCCTCATATATGTTTTCACCATTTTGAAATATAATTATCCAAGTATAAAAGATGAGGAGACAAAGTGAAGTGAAAAATTTTAACATCAATCCTTAAGAAACAGGTGATTTCAAAACCCACTTTCTCCTTTAGTCAGGTCACCTGAGCAAAAAAGAAAACAGAAAACATCTGAATTAACTGACATCATATATCAAAGAACCATAGCAGGTATATACAGAATATTCTATCCAAGCACCAAAGGATACACACAGAATACACAAGGATACTCAGCAACACATGGATTGTTTTTAAAATAAATAACATCCTGGGACAAAAATAAATCCTTATAAATTCAAAAAGATTGAAACCACTCTATATATCTTATCTTATCACAATGCAATGAAACTTAAAATTGACAGTAAAACAAAACAAAAACCCTCTAATAAATACATAAACTCATGAGTATTAAACAACCAATTACAGATAATGAATAGGTTAAGGAATAAATCAAGAAATAAATTTTAAAAAGTCTTCCTAGAGAGCCAGCAGGCAAGTTTCCTGCAGAGAGGACCATGAGAGGAACGCTGAAGCACAAGCTATGACTGCACAGAAAATACCAAGAAAGTGAACCAAGGGAGCAAGCCAAGAGAGACCTCAGTGGCTCCCTGAGACACAGACAGTGACAGTACAGAGCAGACCAAGAACAGTTCCCAAAGACACAGAAAGTCACTGCAAGGATTGGACCAAGAGGCAAAGACACTGCCAGTACCAACGGAAGGAAGGGATGGGTACAGAACCAACGCAAGAATTCATCCAACAGCCTAAAAAGCAACATGGTAACACCAGAACTCAGTGGTCATACAACAGGAATACTTGATCATCCTAACCCAGAAGAAGCAGAAGAAAATGATTTTAAGCGTTATTTTATGAGGATGATGGAGACCTTTAAAGAGGAAATGAAAAATTCTCTTAAAGAAATGGAAGAAAAGACAAACAAAAAATTGGAAGAAATCAATGAATCTCTCAAAGAAACTCATTATTACAATAAAAAAAATGGAGTACAGACCTAAACAGAGAACTCTCAACAAAGGAATATAAAATGACTGAAAGACACTTAAGGAAATGTTCAACATTCTTAGTTATCAGAGAAATGCAAATTGAAACAACTCTGAGATTCCATCTTATACCTGTAAAAATGGCCAAGATCAAAAACAATGATGACAACTTATGCTGGAGAGATTGTGGGGGAAAGGAAACACTTCTGCATTGCTGGTGGAAATGGAAGCTGATGCAGGCCCTTTGGATGTCCGTATGATGATTTCTTAGAAAATTAGGAGACAACCTTCCTCAAAACCCAATAATACTACTTTTGGGTATATATTCAAAGGATGCTCAATCGTGCCACAAGGACATGTGCTCAAACAATGTTCATAGCAGAATTGTTTGTCATAGCCAGAACCTGGAAACAACCTAAATGCCCCTAGACCAAAGAATGGATAAGGAAAATGTGGTACATTTACTCAATGGAGTACTACACATCAGAAAAAAATAACGACATCTTGAATTTTGCAAGAAAATAGATGGAGCTAGAAAACATTATTTTGAGTGAGATAAGCCAGACACAGAAAGACAAATATCACATGTACTCACTCATAAGTGGTTTTTTAACATAAAGCAAAGAAAACCAGCCTATAAATCACAATACCAAAGAACTTAGACAACAATGAGGACACTAAGAGAGACTTACATAGATCTAATATCAGTCTGAACACACTGAACCTGATAGAAGAGAAAATGGGAAGTACTCTACAACACATGGGCACAGGAGATCGCTTCCTATGTATAACCCCAACAGCACAGACATTAAGGGCAACATTGAATAAATGGGACCTCCTGAAACTGAGAAGCTTCTATAAAGCAAAGGATACTGTCACTAAGACAAAAAGGCAGCCTACTGACTGGGAGAAGATCTTCACCACCCTGCAACAGACAAATGTCTGATCTCCAAAATATATAAAGAACTCAAGAAACTAGACGTTAAAATGCTAATTAACCCAATTAAAAAATGGGGCACTGAATAGAGAATTCTGAACTGAATAGAGAATTCTCAACAGAAGAAGTTCAAATGGCCAAAAGACACTTAAGGTCATGCTCAACCTCCTTAGTGATCAGAGTTTTTATTTTTATAATTTTATTTTACTTTTACTTCAGCAGTAACTTCTTCACTATGGTTATGGCGTCCCTAGCCATGGGCTTTTGACTGTGTTTAAAATGCCAGATGTATCCATCCCTCCTGTCAAATATAATCAGAAAGTGGTTGGGTTAGAGCCTGTTTTAGCCAGTATTCTATTGCTGTGAAGAGACACCATGACCACGGCAATTCTTATTCAAGAAAGCAGTTATTTGGAGATTGTGTACAGTTTCAGAGGTTTCGTCCATTTTCATCATTTAGCAAGCCTGGTGGCATGCAGGCAGACATAGTGCTAGAGAAGTAGCTGAGAGATCATTCAGATCCACAGGCAATAAGAAGAAAAAGCCACTGGGCCTGGCTTGGGCTTTTGAAAACCTCAAAGCCCACCCCAAGTGTTGCACTTCCTCCAGCAAGGCCACACCTCCTCGTCCCTTCAAATAGTGTCAGTCCCTGGTGGCCAAGCTTTCAAATCTCTGAGCCTATGGCGACAACTTTTATTCAGACCATCATACACCCATAAAATGCTTTCCACTATTGTACCAATGGGTTTGTCTTGCCTGTTTAGTAAACATTGTGTCACCCGGGGCCCACAGGTGAGTAAGACTATTGATGAGAAATTCTTCCTGCACAGCATCTTCTCGCACTCTGAAAGCTCACCAGCATGTAGGGCACTACCAACCCAGTTCCTGCTTGATTTTCCTGTAATCCTATCACCAAGATGTATAGCATTGTTTTAATAGTAGTATCTTAACATCTAGCAAGTGAGCCCCTGAGGTCAGGACAGGATGTCGAGAACCGTGGAACTATGGTTCAGGTGTTTTTGAACAATGTGGGTATGTGAACTAAACTCCAGTTCTCATTATTGACTACCAAGTGTTCATAACCACTGAGCCATCTCCCCAGCCCTCTTTCGCCTTTCTTAAAACAAAGTAATCCTTAGAAGTTTTTTCTTCCATTTGGCTGGATTGTTATCTTATTTGTCAAATGTAGCATGAATTTCAATTGGTCTTAATAATAAAAACTCAGAGTCAGCTATCAGGGGGTGAAAGCTGAAGGATCAGAGAAGTCAGCTACTTGAGTTCTTATCTATACTAATGCTCAAATCAAAAGGGCCATCCTGTCCCTACAAAACCTCAGACTGCATCTCACACTGCTCCTCATACTGCGTCCTCAGACTGAATCCTCAGACTGCATCGGAGCTCCTGTTTCCTCCTGCCTTATATTCCTCTCTCCACCCAGCCATATCACTCCTGTCTCCACCTCCCTAGTGCTGGGATTAAAGGCATGTGATCCCAAGTGCGGGGATCACCTTTGTATGAGCTCTGCTTTTCTTTTAGACAGATTCAGTCTTACATAGCACAGGGTAGTCTTGAATTCACAGAGATCTGTATGCCTCTGTTCCTGAGTGCTGGGATTAAAGGTGTGTGCCACCACCGCCTGGCCTCTGTGGCTAACTAGTGGGTTAGCTCTGCACTCTGATCTTCAGGAAAGCTTTGTTTGTTATTGCACAAACAAAATATCACTACAGTGAAACAGAAATTGAGACATTAAATTGTTTATGTTCTGCCACTTAGAAAAAAGTATTTAACACAATCATTGATTCTCAGTAACCATCAACAACCCATGTTGAAACAGGCTTGGAAAATGAGCAGATAGTTTTTTGCCATTTGTAGAGGAATCAATGCATTTTATGGACCTATATAAAAGTCAAATGTGGTCATGACTTCATCAGTCTAAGGATGATGATTTAATAGTTATCAAGCAATTGTCTCTCAATTGCTTCAAGCTAACCTCCAACAATAAATGTGATGTTTGTGAGGGCCATGTGGTTCCTGGGAATCAAATCTGGGTCTTCTGGAAGAACAGCCAGTTCTCTCAACTACTGAGCCATCTCCCAGCACTGTTAATTGGTTGATTCGTTGGTTGAGTCTTTTGTTTGTTTTGAGACAAAATCTGGCTATGACACCTAGGGCAACCTCAAACTAAGATGAGATTTAAGAGAAAAAAAAATATAGCAAATGTTCATGAGTACTATTAACTTTTATCATGGAAATAAGCAATCAAATATATCTAAACTATTTCTTATGGCCTTTAAATATTTCTAATTTTAAATATGTGAAAATGCTAACATAGTAGGGAATTGCTGGATATTGTAAGCATTGTTCTGTATATTGTAAATATACATTCTCAAAGTCATAACTTTTACAGATTTGATAGTTTTAATTCAGTCAGAATGATCTTATTTTCTTCTGATTCAGAAATCAAGTATTTGACCTGCTGGTCAAATGAGATTATAAGATTACTTATAATTATATAAGTGTACACAATTAAAATGTAAATATGATTAAATTATAAGGTTACTTATAAACATTTATTATGTCTTAAACAAGCTCTTCTCTCACACTTGAACCAAAAATTTTACATTTATTTAACTCCCTGAGGCCAACTTGTAAGAAAAATAGACTTCCTGATGAGCCTGAGACATATTCATTCACCTTGGCATCTGAACACATCAGTTGAAGGAGACTTCAGGAAGATTAAAATAAAGGGATTATCCATCCAGAACCACATAAGAAATGCAAGGTAATCACAATGGAAGATATGAGCTGTGGAACCACACAACCTGGGTTGACACCCCAGTTCTTGTTACTCATCAGCCATGCATCCTCCAGTGGGTAAGGGGCAATTTGGTGCTCAGTTACCTACCTAGGAAGTGGAGAAAGTAGTGTGAATAAGAATGACATCCATAGGCTCATCTGTTTGAATATTTGGTTCCCAATTGGTGGATGGTTTAGGCAGAATTAGGAGGTGTGACTTGTTAGAAAAGGTGTGTCCCTGGGGGTGAAATTTTAGATTTCAAAAGCTTACACCGGTTCCAGTTATCTCTCTCCCTGCCTCTAACTTGCCTTTTGGGATGCAAACTCTCAGCTACTGCTCCAGCATCATGCCTACCTGTCTACTTCCGTGTTCCTGGCCATGATCATGGCGCAGCCCACTGAATTAAATGTTTTCTTTTATAAGATGCCTTGGTTATGATTTATTTTCACACTTAATCTAAGAAACCACTACTCTTAAATAAAGATAGATGACTTGATTATTAGTGTCTATTACTGGGCTATCTTCCTATTCCTCCTATTAGGGGAAATGAATGCTGTGTAACGTGGAAGACATTCGGTACAGTGAGTGAGAAAAAAAAATGTTGTTTTTCATAGTATTATCCTCATCTGAACTTCTATTTACAGCCTGCCATCTGGCAAATTCTGATATTGAGATCAGATAAAGGAAGCATAGTGGACCTAGTGCAAGCCTAGGAAGTACCATTATGGAAATTTTTCTGGACAACTACACAGAAATAACCATTGCTAAGGCCCCACACCAGAAAGAATGCCTTATGTTCCATCTGTCTCTTCTGGGCACAGGATTGAAATAATTATTTGAGGACTATCTTTTTTAAATGATGCTTAAATTTAATTTTTGTTATATTATAAAATACACAAAGACAATGAAAATGCTGAGTGAGAGACAGCATCGTTAGATTTTCTATTGCTGTGATCAAACACCATGACCTAAGGCAACTTAAAGAGTTGATTACACTTTTCCACTTTCATTGATGGAACTGAAGGCAGGAACCTGGAAGCAGGAACTGAAGCAGAGAACCAGAAGAATGCTGCTTACTGACTTGTTCCTCATAGGTTACTCAGTCTACTTTCTTATATAATCCAGGCCCACCTGCCCAGGGATGACACCACCCACACTGCCCACCCTCAACATCAATCATCAGTCAAGAAAATGTACAACTGACATGTCCGCAAGCCAGTCTTACAGAGGCATTTTCTCCATTGCATTCCCCTCTTCACAAATGACTCTAGCTTGTGTCAAGTTGACAAAACATGAGCCAGCATACGATCAATGGAATGAGATGAGAGTCACAGAGGTTTTGTACTCTGTGTAAGCATTCTTCCAACAAACCTTAGGCAAATATAAAAAATGTTCTATTACTGGTTTTCAAATCTTCCTAAGAATTGGAAACTGTTGAACAGTTGTAACCAGAGACAGTGTGCCTCATTGACCTCATTAAGTTCATTCCTGCCTCCACCCAGATTTTGAAGAGTTGCCTGCTCTTCTCTTCCTTTTTGCTCTAGTCCCACGCCATTCTGTAATAGGCACTTGATAGACTAAGGTCTTTTAAGGCTGATTGCAGCCAGTGTGTGGTGCTTGTAACTATAAGTATCAAGTCTACCATTTTAGGAAGATGATTTCAGACTATCAGTGATGGAAACTGCACTATTCCAAACTGGTTAGAAATCGGGGTAGGTGGTGTCTTAGGGCTTCTAGTGCTGCAATGAAACACCATGACCAACAGCAACTTGGGAAGGAAAGGGTTTATTTGGCTTAGTCTTCCATACTCTTTCATAGAAGGAAACCAGGACAGAAACTCAAACAGGGCAGGGACCCGGAGGCAGGAGCTAATGTAGAAGCCATGGATGGGTGCTACTTACTGGCTTGCTCATCATAGCTTGCTCAGCCTGCCTTCTTATAGAAGCCAGGACCACCAGCTCAGGGATGGCAACACTCACAATGTGCTAGTCCTTCCCATATATATCACTAATGAAAAACAATTCCCTACAGGCTTGCTTACAGCATGATCTTATGAAGGCATTTTCCTGATTAAGGTTTTTTTTCCTCTCAGATGACTTTAGTTTGTATCAAGTTGGCATAAAACTATCCAGCATAATTGATCCCTTATGAACTTGACCAAAAAAATTACTAAAACCATAACCTTTCCTTCCTCATTCATCCCGAAGGTCTCACATTAAAAATGTATATGAATTTAAAAGTCCCACAATCTTTACAAATTCAAACACAATAAATTCAGTCCCTTTAAAATATCCAATTTCTTTTACAACTCCGAAATCTCTTTTAAAAGTTCAAAGTCTTTCATGTGTGGGATCCTATAAAAAAAATCAAAAGTAGGTTAAATACCTTCCCATTTCAAGAGAGAAGAACAGAACACAGTCACTCTGAGCCAAGCAAAATTCAGCTCCGCAGTGTAAATCACTCAATGCCCAATTATTTGGGATTCACTCATGATCTTCTGGACTCTACTTCTCCAGATCTGCCCTCTGCAGCACACACAACTTGTCTTCTCAGCTTTGGACGGCTCCACTCCACTGCTGCTGCTGTTTTGGGTGGTCATCCCAGGGCACTGGCATCTGCTGGAGTCCCTTGCTGCAACTGGGCTGCTCTTTCACCAATGGCCTTTCCTGGGCTCTCTTTAGAGAAGCCACCCCTGCCATACAATGCCAAGCCTCAGCTGCTATCCATGACCCTTTCATGCCTTCAAACCCAGTACCACCTGAGTGACTCTTAACACTACCAAGTTCAGCTGCCACCTTGACCCATGCACAATCTCAGCTACCTCTGGACCCTGAGGAAACACTTCCCAGAAGACATCATCTCAGTGATCTGAATCTCTTCTTAATCACTGCTAACTTCTCAACTCCAGCCAACCAGCATTGACTGTCCCAGAAACACAATGGTTTCGCTTCAGTTGTGCTGATCTCTTGTTAATCACGGCTGACTCTTCAGCATCAGCTGGCCCAGAACAGCACAATATTAATTCAAAACAGCAACCAGCCTTGATATACTCTCTAAACTTCCCTCTGAAACTTCATAATCCAGGCCTCCATCCTTTACACTGCTTTCAACATTCTTATCTTCCAAGCTCCTACTGAGCTCTCAACATGCAATAGCTTTTCTGGTCCAAAGTTCCAAAGTCCTTCCACAATCCTCCCAAAAACATGGTCATGTCTGTCACAGCAACACCCTATGATTCTGGTACCAACTGGTCTTAGGGAGGTTTTCTATTGCTGTGATGAGATACCTCGACCAAAAAGCAAGTTGGAGAAGAAAGGATTTGTGTGACTTACACTGGTGGGTATTTCCTCTGCTTTTAACAAATAGTAGAGATTGTTCACCTTACAACACTTATCAGCAAGCAGTCGGTTCTCAGCATTTTGGTATTTTTCAGTTTCTGTTCTGAGGTTTGTGAGATGGATTTTTTAGCACTCCATGACTGATTCAACAAATACTTATTAGGAGCGTACTGTGCCCTATTGGGAGTACAGAAGCCATGAACAAGACACAGCCCTGCAGCTTCAGGCACTTACATTCACCAGAGGCATAAATCCTAAATTTATGAAAAATAGAAATTACGTATGTGTGAAACTTATTGCTTTCTGTGTTCAATAATGATTATTTTTAAACAAACATCTTTAGAAGCTGCAAACTCTCTTGTCAGAATTATCTTTCCCCCCCCTCCCAAAAAAATGCAAAACCAAAATGTGGTGGACCACAGCTCTAGGGTAAACTCCAGAAAAAGAGTAAACACTACTGACTAAAAAGATTGATTTCACAAAGTCTAAAGACAGGTTGACTTCATATGATCTATTTGTAAGGCTCCTCCAACAACAGATATTTTACGTTTCTCTATTTGCAACTACATTGGTGTTAAATGTGAATTCATGAAATTTTCTGTGAGGAATTTCATTGAAATTTTAATGGGGCTTTCACTGGACCTGTAGGTTGGTTTGGGTCTGATGGCCATTTTTACAGTTTTACTCCAACCAATCCAGGGGCATGGGAGGTCATTACATCTTCTGATATCTTATCCAATTTCTTTTCTTCACTGTCTTAAAGTTTTCAATGTACAGATCTTTCACTTCCTTTGTTAGATTTATTCCAAATTTTGTTTTTTGAGACCATCGCAAATGTTATCGTTTCTCTGCTTTCTTTCTCATTTTACTGGCTGGTTTTGTGTGTCAACTTGAAACAAGCTAGAGTCATCAGAGAGGAAGGAGCCTCAGTCAAGGAAATGCCTCCTTGAGATCCAGCTGTAAGGCATTTTCTCAATTAGTGATCAATGCTGGGGGCAGCCCATGATGGGTGGCCATCCCTGGGTTGGTGGTCCTGGGTTCTATAAGAAAGCAGGCTGAGTGAACCAGTAAGCAGCACCTTTCCACAACGTCATCAACTCCTGCCTCCAGGATCCTGCCCTGTTTGAGTTCTCGTGCTGACTTCCTGTGATGTAAGTGTAAGTCAAATAAACCCTTTCTTCCCCAGCTTGCGTTTTGGTCATGGTGTTTCATTGTAACAATAGAAAGCCTAAGACCCCCAGAATGTTTGTTGTTTGTCTGCGGGAAGCCTACTCGTTGCTGTGTGTTAGTTTTGTGCCCTGCTGCTTTGCTGAATGTAGCTATCAACTACAGAAGTTTCCTGATGAAGTGCTTAGAGTCTTCTTTGAGAGTCATATCGTTGATATGCTTTATTGTGCTTCTATAGCTTTTGAACCCAGTTTTATTTCTTTTATGGTCAGAACAATTCAGGATGTCATTTTGATTTTTCTATATTTGTTAAGACTTGCTGTGCACTCATATGTGATTAATTTTGGAGAATATTCCAGAGGTTGATGAAAATAATGGGTATTCTTCAGAGTTTGGATAGAATGTTCTGTTGATACCATTAGGTCCATTTGATTTATGATGCCAGAATTTCTTTTTTTTTCCCCCCTGATAAACTGTCTTTTGGTGAAAGTGAGTTGTTGAAATCACCCATTATCGCAGTTTGGGGGTTGATGTGTGACTTTAGAGTTAGTATTTTTAATGAAACTGGGTGTTCCTCTGTTTTGGTGCATATGCATTTAGAATTTTAATATCGTTTCAATGGCTTTTTCCTTTAATGAATATGAAGTATGTCCTTTCTTATCTCTTCTGATTATTTCTATTTTAAAGTCTGTTTTACAGATATTAAAATATCTACATCTGCTTCTTTCTTAGTGGTATTTTCTTGGAATGGATATCTTTTTTTATCCTTTTAACCTGAAACACAATGAGGTATGTTTCAAGGAGACACTGATCTCCTTTTGAAGATCAGTCATGTTTACTAATTCAATCTATTAGCCTGTGTCCTTATATTAGAAAATTAAAACCATGAATATTCAGTTATTGTTGAAATATGTGTATTAGTTCCTTATAATTTTTCCATGGCTCTTGGTTTTCCTATTCATTTGCTTATTTTGTCCTATTCTGGTTTGTTTTTTATTCTATTTTATTTTTTTAGATGCCTGTTTGTTTTCAATGAAAGAGGTATGTGGAATTGGTTGTGTGGGGGGGTATGGAAGATCTGGGAAAAGTGAAGAGAGGGGGAGCCATAATCAGAATATATTGTATGAAAAATATATTTTCAATAAAAGAGTGTGGGAAAGTGATATTTTATCAGTGTTAATATGTACTGCAGTTACAGAGTAACCACTTTTTGTTGATATTAACAAAATGATAGGAGTCATGCTCAATTTGCCTCTCATATTCTGTTAGTTGAAATTAGTGTCCATAGAAAGCACAACTGGGAGCAACAAGAAAATTCACAGAAATCTGACTTGATATGGACTCAAAAGTTTACAATAAAAGAAAATTTATAACTTTTTTGTTATGTATCAGTTATATGCTAATTTCTATTTCATACATTCATTAATACTTTTGACATGCATTTTGTCTTCTTCCTCTCAGCTCAACAAGGTATCTATGTATTCTAGTGAATTATTTTCTCCCACCAAAAATGAGTACAAATAAAGGCAGAAATCTCAGTTTGGCATCTGCCACTCAGGAATGAGGCAAGGGAAAATTCCAAGTTTGAGATCTATGTCAGCAAAATTCCTACAAAATATATATTTTGCATAAATATTATCAATTTTTTGTTATCATGCTCACCTTTACCTCACTGGCACTCACAGTCACACTATAAAAGGCAGAGCAACAGGGTCATCCCTAGCCTCATTTACTTTAGACTAAAGCACTGTGCCCTCCATAGCATAGACAATGAAGTCTAATTTGCTCAAATGAAAACATTTTCCTTGTATTATGTAAGTGTACTTTGGAATACTTGAGCATAAGGCTTGAGAGCTGCCTATAATAAAGGTCTATCCAAAAGGAACTATCAATAAATTTTAACTTTTCCCTAGAAATACTTACGAAAATGATAGCTAACTATCTCTCCTAATTACCTCATCCTAAAATCTGGCTTATAAAGCTAAGTGGGCAAATGTTTGCAAAGAGAACTATTCATGTATATGATTCCCATAGCCTAAGATGCTGTCATTTCCATCTCCCTATTCAATCTCTAGATGGGAAAGACAGGCTGCCCTTCAAAGTTACTACTAGGTAAGAAATCTTTATATTGGTAGAATGCCATGTTTTTTGTTTACATTTTAGAAAAAGCCTAAAGAAGAAAGAAGGGAATAAAACTGAGGAGGACACAAGCAAGAGGATGCAGCATAGCAAATTCTCTTCGTCTCGCTCCACTTTCTAAAATGACTCCTTTATCTGCTGATGATAAAAGGAAGAGCTGCGCCTCTCCCGCCTGCCTTTATTTGACCAAATGTGCAGAAGATGGGTTCTTTCACAGTGAATGCTGTTTGTGTTTTGTTTGAGCCTCTTTTTCATCAACAGCAAAATCTGACATTGTTCCATGAGTCAGGAGAGTCAGCTTGGCAAATGCCTCCCTTTGAGGCTGACTCTGGCTTGTTGTTCACAGTGTTTGGAAACCAGGTCGAGCCCCCACTGCAGGAGGTAAACTTCTTCTTTTCAAACATACAGAGGAACATACTTAGTGGTGGTCATTGGCTTTTCCTTCAAGGAACAAAACTGTTCGCACAAATGGTGCTTGTAATCACTACAGTCAATCACTACAGTCAATCAAGTAGTGGTTTTGTCATTTTCTGTCCATGGTCAACAGTTTCATTATGTTTCATAATGGCATTGGAACATTAATCACTACTTGACCCAGTTTTACTTTAAATGACATGGCAGAACTGTTACATGAATGCTTGACCTCATTCCACCCAGTCTGCACCATGCTTGCTTGCATCTGCCTTCAATGGAGCCTAATGTATTTCAGAAGAGGGTATTGAAGCTTTGTCTCAAGAGGAGCTGCTAATGATGCTTCTGTTCACTTTGAGTCCTTGGTCTACCTTCCTTTTTCGTTATTTATCTCCCTGCGTTGCCCCTCATGTTCACAGTAGCAATCAAGCTAACAGTAAAATGTGAACTTTGTATTATAGTTCCTCTTTTTCAGAGGTTTCTCATGCAGCTATTTAAGAATATTAATTTCAACTAATAAAGGCAGTTTCAACCAAGTATAGAAATTAGATGACTTGGACTAGAGAAATTTATAAAACCAAAGAATAAGAAACAAAGACTAGCATCATAACAGACAGGGACCAGGTCAAAACTCCCAA
The DNA here is from genome assembly GCF_950005125.1 of Chionomys nivalis. NCBI lineage: Eukaryota > Metazoa > Chordata > Mammalia > Rodentia > Cricetidae > Chionomys > Chionomys nivalis. The sequence goes on along the minus strand of NC_080102.1, from coordinate 46,496,544 downwards.
TAACTGGTCACCTCTTTGCTCTAATTTTGCCTCTATATTTCTCCACATCAATTCCTTTTTCTTCTCTTATTATCTTAATTCATGGTGTCATGCTGTGCATATCTCAAATGGTACTTAAACCAAATTTCTGAGCCATTTCCACTAGACAAACCCATTCTGGGCCCATGAGATGCTCAGGACATTGACTGTGAACAAGAAGTTTTAGTGATTGTGATGGCTATTCTTGTTGTCAACTTGACTATGTCTGGAATGAACTACAATCCAGAAATGGAAGGCACACCCACAATCTAGCTCTTGAGGCAGGAAAACAACATGCCTGTGATCCAGATCTTGAGACTGGAAGGCACACCTTTAATCTGGACCAGACCTTCTGCTGGAGCCTATGTAAGAACAATGGAATAAGGAAAGGTTCATTCATTCTTCACCTGCTTGCCCTCAACTTGTCAGCACATCCATTTCTCTGGGTTTCCAGCGCACACAGAAGACCAGGCAAGATACCTAATGACTACTGTATTCTTGGACTTTCCAATCACAGCTAGCCATTGTTGGACTTCAGCCTGTAAGTCATTCCAATAAATTCACACACACACACACACACACACACACACACATATATATATATATACATATATATATATATATATATATATATATATATAGAGAGAGAGAGAGAGAGAGAGAGAGAGAGAGAGATTCAATCCGTAAGTTCTGACTCCAGAGAACCCTGACTGTCTTAGTTAGGGTTCTGTTGCTGTGAGGAGACATCATGACTACAACAACCCTTATAAAGATAAGTATTTAATTGGGTGGCTTACAGTTCAGAGGTTCAGTCCATCATCATCATGGTGGGACATGATGGCATGCAAGCAGACAGGGTGCTGGAGAAGGAACTAAGGGTTTTAAATTCTGTCTTGATGACAGGGGAAATTGTCAGAGAAATTAGATGTAGTTGAAAGATCAAAAAGGTATTTCTACTAAGACACAGGTTCTGTTACCCTATATGTAGACATAAAACCACATTATACTATAATGGTCTTATAGAAGACTATTGCAACTTGATATACAATGTTTGGCTGATACTCATGGGAGGCCTGCCCTTTTCTGAATAGAACAGAGGAGGAGTGGATGGGAGGGAGCAGAGGGGAGGAAGGGGACTGGTAGGAGAGGAAGGAGATGAAACTGGGGTTGGGATGTAAAAATGGATGGATAGATAGACAGATAGACAGACAGACAGACAGACGATAGATAGATAGATAGATAGATAGATAGATAGATAGATAGATAGATAGATAGATAGATAGATGTGGTTCTCTATATTTCCAGGTTTAAATGACGAGAAAGACTTCACATTCAAGGCGTGACCAATTCTTTCTTCAATCTCCAGGTTATTACAGCTGAAATGAAGCTTACAAGACAGCACTGAAAGAGCTTTAGAAAGAAGCAGCTGTGCAGTCTCCCAAAGCAGTGTCCATCATGCGTCACAGGGTTTGAATCAGATAAGTTCTAAACAATGTGTTTCTGCAAGTGTCCTCTCAAAAATATTACATTTGGAAAGACAAAAAGAGAAGTTTATAGAAGGATGTGAGAGACTTAAACCACTGCCAGACCTCACATATCTTTTCTTGCAGTTAAATTTGGAACAGTTCTTACCTTTATAATAAAGGCATTTTACTCTATATTAAAGGCTGAGTTTTTCCTGATTTTATAATACTTTCGTGCCTATCACCATCTCTTCATGCATTGCTTTCTGCTGAAAGCAAACATTTTCTGCTTTATTTAATATTTTGTTAATTCCTATAATTAAAAATTCTTTTTCTTTCCCCATATCTTTCATGAAAACATCGTCCCTTTTCAAATATCACTCTTTCCTGTTCCCAAATTGCAGACAAGGGGAGGGAGAGAGAAGTTGAATAATACTGTGGATTTAAATGCATCTGTTGCCATAGGAACAGTAGCCACTGAGTGTGAAGAACCACTTGTGGCTGCAGTATATGCATGAGACCTATTACCAACCCTGGAAACTAATTCCATAAACAGTGACGAGAGTGTGAACATTTAGAGAAAATTATTTATTTTGTTGGGAGGAGGCGGGAAGACCAAACCAGGTGCAAGTGGTCATGATCATGCCTGTTGCCTAACAAAATGGCTGTTTTTCAAAGAAGTGTCTGGAAGCCATTTGTAGCAACATTGACTACAAGAAAATAGTGATCATTTCCTAGATTTCCTAGCCTATTTCCCTGCAGGTTAGGTGATGACCATAAGGCAAATATAGTGCCAATCTTTCCTTTAACAAACTGCTGCCTGTTTAACACCGCAAAATTCTGAGTAGTGTACAATTCCAGTAGGTCTTGGCCACTTCAAGAACAAAGAACCTCCATTAAATTCTTTTTTTTTTTTTTTTTTTTTTTTTTTTGGTTTTTCGAGACAGGGTTTCTCTGTGGCTTTGGAGCCTGTCCTGGAACTAGCTCTGTAGACCAGGCTGGTCTCGAACTCACAGAGATCCGCCTGCCTCTGCCTCCCGAGTGCTGGGATTAAAGGCGTGCGCCACCACCGCCCGGCCTCCATTAAATTCTTGGTACCACGGAAAGAAAGCTGTAGCTACATTTCTCATTCTTCTCGTTAAACAGGATCATTACTTGCTGCTCATCCTCTGGGGAAAAAAAAAAAAAAAAAAGATGGGAGAATGTCTTTGAGAGTGTTATTTTCTTCTCATCTTAAGAAAAATGTGGACAGAGAGGGTTAATCACACCCATAACTCTGATTTTCCAAACCAAAACTGAGGATGGGGTGTACCACCAACAGAGAGATGGCTGGGGTAGTCCTGGTAGTGCTACTGTGGAAAAAGGCAATGGAAACCAAAATCTGAGAATATCCCAAAGCACCCTAGAGTGACAAGGCTGAATAACACAAGGTTGTCTAGACACAGAACTGATCAAATGAGGACACACATGCACACGTGGGTTTATTACAGCGGCTTACCAGCTGTGGCCCAGCTAACCCAACAATAGCTGTCTCTTGATGGAACCAGTGTTTGATCGGCATGGCTGGATGGCTCAGCTGGTCTTCAGTATACATAAGAATCCTGAAGAAGTAGACTAGTAATTCCAATGAAGAAATCGGCCATCAAGAGTGAGGGCTAGCAGGCAAAAAGCAAAAGCTTCCTTCCTCCATGTATTTATATAGGCTATCACCAGAAGGTATGTCCCAGATTTGGGGTGGGTCTTCTGACCTCAAACGATCTGAATTTAAGGTAGATCTTATCAAGTCAAATGATTCAATTAAGAAAAATCCTTCCCAGGTGTGCCCATCTGCTTAGGTTTTAGTTAATTCCAGATGTAGTCAGGGTGACAACCAAGAAAAGCCATCTCAGAAGTGACAACATGAGAACAAAACTGTGCTGAACCTGGTGTAACCCCACAGTTCTAAGAATTCTCAGGTACCAACCGGGACACTTGTGAATTGAACAGTCAGAATCCAGGTAGGGATAAGAACACCCAACCAGAAAAAGGAAACTCAAGAATGGTTCCTCCTTCCACTCATCCTCCAGGCCCCTGATACTGAAATCCCTAGAGGTGGTGGCTGGTAGGTGGGTGTCTCAGAGTGGGAAACGCTACAGAACACTGAGTTCCACATAGGCAGACAGGCAACAGCCTCACTACTTTGGAGTACGGCCCATTACACACTCAACTACACAAGACAAAAGGGAGGTAAGAAAAACACACTTAACTGGTAAGGAGAAAATGCTGAATAATGATAAAACATCTTCCACTTTATTTTCTTTCTTACTCTTTATTTTACACTTTCGTATTTATACTGCTCTTTTTATTTTAGCTTGCATTTTGCCTGAATGATAATTTATGACTGTCCTTTCTTTTTCTCCCGTCTCCCACATATGGAGGACCTAGTTCTGTCCTATGGAGGCTCCACAGCTGTCAGTCTGGAGTTCATGAGTTTGCATGAACATGGTTCAACTGTCTCTGTAGATTTCTCCATCATAATCTTGACTGCCCTTACTCATATATTCCCTCCTTCCATTCTTTGAATGGATTCCCAGAGCTTGGCCTGGCACTTGGTTGTGGATCTCTGCGTCTGGTTCCATCAATTACTGGAAGAATTCTCTAGCTTCTCTGGAGCCGTGAATTACATTCTGGTTACCCTTTGCTTTACCTCTCATATCCACTTATGAGTGGGTGCTTCTATTATTACAAAAAGTTACCTACAGAACGAATGTGACATCCATCAAAATTCCAATGATATTTTTCACAAAAATAGTAAAACAATCCCAAATCTCATATAGGATCACAGACGACTTCAAATGGTTAAAGCAATTCTAAACAGAAAACGCAATGCTGAAACATTTACAATATTTAGTCTCAAATTAGACAAGGCATCATAGTACAAAAAAAGTACAAGGCAATACTAGTACAGAGGCAGAAATTCTGAGTATGAAATAAAATAGAAGACCCAGAAATAAACCCAGAGAGATACAGATACCTAATATTATCAGGGGTCTCAAGTTTCTAACAAAAATGAGGCTCTTCAACAAATGATACTGGGAAAACTAGGTTTCTGCATGTAGAAGGATGAAACTAGAGCCATGTCTCTCACCTGCACACAAAAAAAAAATCAATTAAACATGGATCAAAGATCTTAATGTAAGATATGAAATTGAAGCTACTAGAAGAAAACAGGCAAACGCACTCCCACATCTAAACAAAGGCCAAGGCTTCCCTACAGAGTTCCCTAATCTCAAAGGAAATAGTCCCCCAGATTGATAGACAATGTTAGAGGGAATTAAAGCTCTTCTGCACAGCTGTGGAAACCATCAACAAGAATGAAGAGTCCATTTAGACAACAGGAAAACTCTTGGCCAGCTATACATCAGACAAGAAGTTAATATTCAGAACCTATTAAATTGAATTCCAAAAATAAAATGGAAAAATTACCTAGTCAACAAATGGATAATGAACTAAACAGATAGTTCCCCAAAGAGGAATTGTGAATGATCGATAAGTATTTGAAAACCTGTTCATCATCTCTAGGCACCAGAGAACTGCACATCAAAACTGCTTTGGAAGTCTGCTTACTACAGCAGGACTATCATAAACAAATGACAGAAAATGAGGAAGCAAATAAAGAGAACTCCTTATACTGCCCCATTATCGGCAGTGATGTAAACTGATGCAGTCACTATGGAAATAAATATGGCGATTCCTCAAGCACCTAAAAATAGAACTACCATATGACCCTGTTACACTCCTCCCAGGTACAGCCTGAAGGACTCTATATTGGCATGTCACAGAGATATTTGGGCACCCATGTTTATTGCTTCACTATTCTCAATAACCAAAAAAATTGAACCAGGCTAAATGCCCATTAACAGATAAATAAAGTGCAGCATGTATGTACACAATGGAGTTTTATCCCACTGTAAGAAAAATAATGGAATTATGGCATTTACAGGAAAACAGAATGGAAAATCATCATATCAAACTAAATATCCAGATTCAGAAAGAAAAATACTAGATGTTGTAGTAGGAAAAGCGCTTGTTTGTTCCTGGTTGCCCAGACCCAAAATAATCATTCAGAAACTATATTATTTAAATCACTGCTTGGCCAATCACTTAAGCATATTGCTAGCTAACTCTTACATCTAGTATTGACCCATTTTCATTATTTTATATTTTACCACAAGGCTCATGGCTTACCAACAGGGTTCCGGCTCATCTGTTCCTGATGGCTACATGGCGTCTCTCTGACTCTGCCTACTCTCTGAATATGTCTTTTCCAGCCTGGCTATATTCTGTTAAGCCATTTGGCCAAAAGCAGCTTCTTTACTCACTAGCCAATAAAAGCAACACATATACAGAAGGACTTCACACACCAAGATGTTGCCCCTAAGATGAAGAATTTATATTTTAATTTATGCATGACCTAAAAGTAGAAAGAAGACATACAAGCAGGGAAACAGTCTAAAGGTAGGGGTGAGGGGAGAGAGGATAATGCCACGTATGTGACATGAAGACACAGCAGGGTTGACTACCTGGGTAGTGGAAGCAGACCAAAAAGGGCGGGGAAAGATGGACAATAGTGCAACAAGGAGACAAATAGGAACAAAGTACACTGAGTAATGAAACCCATTACTTCAAATGCCAACACAAAATTTTAGTTAAAAGAACCAAGGTTATGTTATACCTAGAGAGATGATAAGGTATAAAATTACCTGTGTCCTTAAGACAATCACCAGAACTAGAGCCCCAAATGAAGAACGAAAGGGTCTAGTCTGTCACAATCATGAAAATAGTGACCTTTTTGTAAGCTTATCTCTTTATACTAGCTTTTCTGTATTTTTTTCTTGTTCTCCAACAGAATAGCCCTGTGGTCACATCAAGGTTCATAATAAAATTTAAAGAATTGAATTTAAGTTGGAAAAAGACAAACATTACTAAAGCAATTCATTGTACCAAATTTAGTAACTGAACATGATCTAAGTGTTATAAAAGTTTTTGAAGACTTTGATGTGTACATCTTTAATTAAAATGCTGAGTTACTAAGCTGAATTGCTGAAGTATTAATCCTGGTTTCTATGAACCCCATAGAAGATATTCAGTCATGGCTTTTGGTAGAGTTTATGTATTAAAATCAGTAGTGATCAGAGTGATCAGAGTCTTCTGTTAAGCTTTGTGCCCAGCTTGACCTGTAACTGGCTATGTGGCCTTAAGCAAATCCCTAAAAGCCATCGCTCTCATCAATGGACCACCTCCTTGATACAGTGCAGAAGGGTTCAGAAGCACAAAAGCAATTTAAAAACACAAGCTAGCCATAGGGCGACTATACAGACCCACGCTCTCTGGTGTCTTCACTGTTATCATCTCCCTAGCAAGACCTTGTCTGGCCCACTGCTGTGCCCAGTCTCACTAGGTCTTCTTGGCTGTTATCCTCACATAGCACAGTACAAAACCCACTTGGTTTTCTGTGTGAATGCGCTAGTGGCAGGAGTATAAGATCCACAAAAGCAGAGTATTTTCCAATGCTTTTCCTTAGCTATAACCACGGACCTAAGCAGTAGGTGTTTATGCAAATTTTTAATCAATGATTGTAACATGAGCAATTCATTGCCAGGTTTTTTTGCTGTTGTTGTTGTGGGTTTATGTTTCATTCGTTTGTGTTTTGTTTTGTAGCAACAGGGAGGATGTGGTTTGGGTTTTCATTTTTGCATGTATTTTTTGGTCTGAGACAAGGTCCCATGATTTAGAGTTAACACTGGTGTTAAACTCATTGTTCTCCTGACTCAGCCTCCCAAGTACTTTGTTTACAGGTATGTAACACTTCACCCAACTTAACTACCATTAAAAAAAATAAAACTAACTTTCAAAAATTATAGAAAACCATTAAGACTTCTGATAATTGGAAAAATTAACAGAATCCAGGGATCTAATCCTCAGTTGAGGCCATATGTGCTCACAGCCTTATACTAGGTTCACTGAAGCAAGAAGATGGGCTGTTCAAGACCAGCCTGGGCTGTATGAAAGACCTGTAATGAAACAAACAGAAAATAAAAGCCTGAACAAAACAGAGCCTAGAATTGTTCTTTTAATCAAAACAGCTGAAGGGCCACAGTCTCTCTGTCGAAGTGAAGACTGCACGCTGTGTCACTTGGAGCTTGAGGTTTTGTAGGACTTGAGTTGGGGAAAGGGCATGTCAGGGTTGGGGCTCAATGAGTAATTTCTGGCCTTCATTCTGCCTTGGCAGTTCTGGATTGGAAATGTCCACGCTGGTGGTTATTCTTGAGCCAGCGGGGGGGGAGTGGTCGGGGGGGACGACAATCTGTGCAAGTGTTTGTGAGACTGAGATCTTTTTACTCTTTAACCTGGTCTTCTGGGGATAGAAAACACAGTGCAATAGGCATCAGCTTTCATCCTCAGCTCTCACCGACATCTCCCAAATATCTGTTAAATTAACACTTTCATTTGAAACCTATAAAAGAATATTGCTTTCTCTAGTTTTTATTTTATTTTTTTGTTTACAGCATATCAGGTTTCTTTATTGCATTTTCTTACTTAGTTTGGTTGCTGTCTTTTCCTCAAAATGGTGCCAGTGTTCTATGAGTCAGGCCCAAGAAAATTAATCAGCTATGGCGTGTCTTGTCTCCTCAAAAAAACATCTTGTCATGATGTCTCATCATTTCTCATTGTCCACTGGACTGTTTTCAAAGCCCCTGTAAGAGAGTTTTCACAAAGAGTCTGTAGGAAAAGAAGCCAAAACGTTCAATTTTAATAAAAATCAAAATAAGGCCAAGCAGAATAAAACAAAAATTCTCTCTCCCAGAAGTGTTCCACAAACGGTTTTCCAGCTTACCCATTGCTGTCAACTTTTAGATTGTCACAATTGTACCCTAAGAAAACTGCCGTGGATTGTTTAGTCATGCATGATACAGGAGTGCTTATATCTGTCAGCAATCAAATAAAAACGTCCAGTTTTACCTGGATTTCTATCTGCCGTTCTGTATATTTTCCAAGTAGCATAATTTTATGAGTTGCCAATTATGATACAAAAATTCAAGTCATTTCTGTCAGATCAATGATTTAAAAGACTATGTAAAATTTCTGTGTGCTCAAATGACAAAGAATCCCCATTTGGTCTGAGTTAAAGTACACAGTATTGTATACATCATAAAAGAGCTTCAAGGCAAGTAGTAGTACCCTATGTGTCCCTGGAGAAACTTTTCCTTCACTGATCTATGTTACAATACAGAATTTACAGATACTTGAGAACGTAAATAGCACCCAGCCAAGCACTGGCATGTGTGGTTTGGAGCATGTGTGCACACAAAGTGTGCTCACGATGTAGACGTCAGAGGTTGATTTTAGGTGTCTTTCTTTCCACCTTATCTTTGATACAGGGCCTTTCCTTGAACATGAAGCTCACCAATTAGACCAGGTTGACTGGCCAATGCATTTCAGGCATCCGTTGCCTCTTCAGAGCTTGGACAGTAGATGAACGCCACCATGCCAGCTTTTTACACAGAAGCTGGTCATCTGCATCCAGATCCTAAAGCTTGAACTACAGATACTCTACCAGACTGACCTCTCTCCTTAGCCTCTAATAACTCATTTTAAGGATGAGAAATAAACAAAACCCAGTTAGTCTCTTTAAATATTTCTGCCATCCGGACAATGAAGGCAGATGAGAAGCCAAGGACAATAGCACTAGGTTTCGATCCTAATACATGAACTGGCTTTGTGGGAGCTTAGCCTGTTTAGACGCTCACCTTCCTGGACGTAGATAGAAGACCTTCGTCTTCCTGCAGGGCAGAGAATTTGGACTGCTCTTCAGTATCGAGAGGGAGGGGGAATGGTGTGGGGGGAGGAGAAGAGGAGTGGGGATAGGGGGAGGGGAGTGGGGGGAGGGGGCAATATTTGGGAGGAGGGGAGGGAAATGGGAAACGGAGAGCAGGTGGAAATTTTAATTAAAAAAGAATAAAAAAAATAAAAAAAATAAAAAAATATTTCTGCCATCACAGAATATTTCAGAGATGCAGTAGGCATCTCTAAGGATTCTTTCCACTCGGGAAAAGACCTGCAAAGTGACTCATTTCTGTTTGTGAGCAAGAGGGAGTATGAGGCAGAGAGGATCTTTTTCTAAGATGCGGTGAATTCTTAAAGAGAATTATAACCTAACATTACTACAGCTTTAGTGACGAGCATAACAGACATTAAATAAGCCTGAAAAGTTAACTATGTATGAAGTATACTAAATTAAACAAGGGTAAAAATTATTATTCCACAAGTGAGATTTATCAAATACTTGGACTTCCCATTCTATTTTAAGGAATAGTCATAAGTTCTTCAACAAAATTTTTCCCACTCAAGGGATCAACAGCAGATTCCAAATGTCACACGTTAATTGAATGCTACGAAAGTATATTTAGAGCTGGCAAAATGACTCAACAGGCAAGAGTGCTTGCTGCACCAGCTTGACAACTTGGGATTGATCCCGGGACGCACTGAAGGAGAGAATCAACTAACACAGTTTTCCTCTGACCTCTACATGTGTATCATTGCATGTGTGTGACCCACATACAGAAAATAATAATAATAATTTAAATACCAGCATGCAGGAGACAGGGGTAGCAAGATTACTGTGACTTCAAGGCCTGTCTGAACTACATATCAAGTTTCAGGCCAATCAGGGCTATATAGTATGACCCTGTCTCAAGGAAAGAAGGAAAAAAGGGAGGAAGGGAGGGAGGGAGGAAAGAAGGGAGGGAGGGAGGGAGGGAGGGAGGGAGGGAGGGAAGGAAGGAAGGAAGGAAGGAAGGAAGGAAGGAAGGAAGGAAGGAAGGAAGGAAGGAAAAACAGTTGGAGAGTCTAGTGAGAAGGCTCAGCAATTAAGATCTCTTCCTTCTCTCACAGAAAAACCTGAGTTCAGTTCCTAGCTCACACTTAAGATGCCTCACTACCTGTGACTCCAACTCCAGGGTAACTAACACCCTCTGCTGTTTTCTGCAGACATGTGCATGAGACATACACACACACACACAACACACACACACTTAGAGTAAAATTAAATCTTTTTAAAATGTCTTAAGCATTTTAGCAGCTATGGTATTTTGAATAAAAATGACTCCTAGAGGTACACTCTGAACTTTTAAACATTGTTCAGACTGTTATAGACCATGGGGACTTTTTTTTTTTTTTTTTTTTTTTTTTTGGTTTCCAGTTGGACTGAATGCATTTTTGCATTATGATATGGCTACAAGCCTTTGGGGGCCAGGGAGTGAAATGTGGTGATTTGAAAAGGAATGGCCCCATAGGTGCTTGGATTTGAATGCTTGGTCATTAGGAAGTGGGGTTATTTGAGATGGATTAGGAGGTGTAGCATTGTTGGAGTAGGTGGCCTTGTTGGAGCGAGTGTGTCACTGGGGATAGGCTTTGGGGTTTTCAGTAGCCCAAGCCAGACTCAGAGGTTCTCTCTCTCTCTCTCTCTCTCTCTCTCTCTCTCTCTCTCTCTCTCTCTCTCTCTCTCTCTCTCTTTCTCTCCCTCCCTCCCTTCCTCTCCCTCTCTGTCTTCCTGCTGAGGGCAGATCTAGATGTAGAATTCTGCCCCTTTTCCAGCACCATGTCTGCCGGCATGCCCCCATGTTGATAATGAACTAAACCTCTGAAGCTGTAAGCCAGACCCAAATAAATGCTTTCTTTTGTAAGATTTGCCATGGTCAATGTGTCTCTTCCCAGCAATAGAACACTGACTAACACAATTTCTCCACTGGCTAAATAGTGGCAAGCCTGTAGTGGGAGTAACCAGCCCCTTTATTATTTGATTTGATTTCTGCTGTACGGAAGATAACTCACATCTTGTACTGTCAATCCAGCCATGCTATTTAGAGATATGGCCCTTAGGAGGCAGTTAGAATTACATGTAGTTATTGTAGTAACATTTCATGATTGGATGCTACTGGCTTTACAAGAGGAGAGAAACAGAATATGTACTCTCCATGAGACAACCCATCACTCGATATGGTAACTTAACACTGACTTTTCATCCTCCAAAACTGTGAGGTTTAAATTGTAAAAGCCTCTTTTCTGTTTCAAATACCTACTTCTAGCATTTCATTACAGCAACAAAAAACAGACAAATACACAAGCTCTCTGTGAGCGGTCTTCTTCTACTCAAGGCAGCAGTCAAGGTTCTTTTCTTTTAGTTAGTATATGTGATGGCTAGTTTTCATTGTAAACTTGACACAATCTAGATCAGCCCTGGGAAGAGAGTATAATTAAAGCTTTGTCTAGGTTGAGCTGGCCTGTGGACTGACTTAGAGGGACTGCCTTCCCTGTGTTCATTGATGTAGGAGCACCTGGCTTGAAATGGGCAGCACCATTCCCTGGGTTTACATTCTAAATCATGTAAGAGTAGAGAAAGTTACCAAGTGTGTATTTCTCCACGCTCAGCCCTTGACTGTAGGTGTGACTGGCTGCTTCAACTTACTGCCTCGATGCAGGACCTACAACAAGCCTGTTCTCTCTCCTGACTCACATTTTGTCAGATATTTTATCCAGCAATGCAAATGAGATTAGGACAGCTTAGAAAATGATGGGTCTCTTCAAGGCATTTTCACACGTATTTGCTCATCTACATATGCTATGTAGATATGTTGAGCTTTACCCATATTTGCCCCCATTGTCCTCTCTCACCCTTCTCCCACTCCAATTGGTCCTCTTGTTCAGAAATCTAGATTCTGCATATAAACAAACACATTCCTCCTACATAGCTTACCTTCCACTTTTATGTCATATTACATATTTTAATCTAGATTTTTTTTCTAAATCTTTCTCAGTTTGATTAATATAATCCCCAGTTCACCCATTTGTCTATAAAGGATATAATGTAATGACTGAATACAATGCCATATTTTCTTGTCCATTCCTTTGTTTGGTGAACATCTAAGCTTAACTAACCAAAACTCTAATGATCTCCCCCGTGTCTAGCTATAACAACCACAAGTTCCGCTTTTCTCAATAATTCTGATGGGCTGTTTATCTATAGAATAAAATATAAAACTCATGCCACGTTCTTCTAAATGTGTAGATCCTGATAAATAATAAATATCAAATATATATATATATCTGTTGTCTGGAAAAAAAATGAGCCTTCTGCACATTAGTACTGGTTATTTACATTAGTATTGGTTATTACAATGGAACTCATTTGACATTAACCACCAAACTAGCAAAGAAATTCTATACCCAATAACAATCAGAACTTACTTTAAAAAAATAATTTAACCTACTTCCTGACATTTGACATCTAAGTACTTCTCCAATTCCTCATCCCTAATTAGAAATGAAGGGGAAGATCATTCATGAACCAACTGACCATGTTATCTGCTCGGTGTCCTTGGTACTACTTCCCATGAAACCTTCAAATTCTACTGCCCTACAAAACCTTCATTTTCCCTCTTTGGAAAGGCTGCCTTAACGTCATCCTTAGATCTCATTCTCATTGCCCAACTGTCAAGAATTCACTCGATACACGAAATATGAGTTAGCATGCCACACTAGCACGCATACTTTACAGGAGGTCTTGAGGCTCCCGGGCCAGAATCAAAAGATCCATGAGGTAGAGAAAATGAGACTACAGGAAAAGAAGGCTCTGTGATGATCACTCAAGGATTGTGTACGTGAAATCAGCGTTTACAAAGGAGCATGTATTGATAATTTTCAGCCTATTTATCTCTTTAAATTTTTCAGCCTGCATGATTAGCACCAGTTTCTTCTTACTCATTCCACAACCCTGCAAAAGATATTAGTTACAGTGATAGAATCACCAGAGTACCAGCGTTTCCTTCTGCCAGCTCCCCAATTCCCACAGTGAAGCATGAAACTCATCAAATAACATCTGCACAAATAGTGGGTCGCACTGCAGGGGACTAACCAAAGCGCAGATAATCTGAATCTTTTATCATCAATAGTAAGTATCTTGGCTCCTGGCTCCAAAGGAAGATGCTATCTTTCTATTACAGTGCTGTTTTCTGCACAAACCTTCATGAAAGGACAGACCATAACAAAGGCACTTTGTGCCTCTCCTCACATAAATCCATAGAGAAATATCAGAGTAAGAAATATATGTGTGAATACATGTGCTAATAACCCTTTGTTTCTGTACCCTGGACTTTTTAAGGAAAAAACGTTGAGTGATGTGAGGATTCAATCAAGAGCATCATTTTGAATTTCATCTTTCTTCCAAAGTTTCTGTCCCCACCCTTTATGCTTCCTTAGTAAGTGAAGACGAAATGCTAAAAGCCTCTAGAATAGACTCCAGAGTCACCTGTCTTCTCTTTTCCCTACATCCCTGGACAAGCTACACCATCTTTATTTAAGCGCACGGGAGATCCCAGAGGGCGACAGGGACAGAGGAAGGCAACAGCCTCCAGGAAGAAGACCAAGGAACAAAGTGTGGTAAAGTGAGAACTCTCAAAGACTGCGATGCAAAACTGGGACCACTGGGACAGAGGAAAGGATGAAGAGCTCCCCCTTCTCTCCCCACACCCGCCAAGCCAGCAAATAAGCCCCTTGCAACCTGATAGTCTCTGGGTAAGAATAGTCAGAGCTTGATCATTACCTTGTGGAAACAGTTATAGAACCCCACAGGACCACGCCAGCCCAAGCTGCTCTACAATGAGGCTGTTCTGCTCTAGGTTAGTTTTCTGGTATGGCAGAAAACATAGCCCAGAATTTCTCTCATTCAGTTCAAGACACCCATTGGCCTTCTCTTACAGGCCTGCAATGGGATCTCTGCTATGCGTATCTGAAAGGTCTCCTGCTGCGGCTTCATCCACCCACTTCCACCAACAGTGGTCACCGCTTACACATGCTCTTGAATCTCAGCTACAGAGCCTCAGAGCAGTAGATGACCGTCTGGCTGAACACCTTTCTAAAGAAAACACCCAGGGTGAGCCCACATTGGCCTGGCTGTACCACAGCATGAGTCTCTACTGTTCCAGCTCCTTGACAAATTGCTACGGCTCTTTTTACAGAGCTTTCCTATCCTGGGACTCATCCAGAATTTGACTCCAATTTCCCCTTCTCCACCTTCACATCCCCTCGGTGGTCAATACAGGGATCCCGAGACACAAAGCTCACTTCAACATAAGGTCCTTAGTATCCCTGGCAGAGATGGTAGGGCAAGGATCTCCTCTATACCTCTGAGCATGGCGTTGGTCTATTTGGAGGTTCAATGGAAGCTTAGCTAGGTCTGAGAGTGCCAGTGCTAGGCCCTCCTGACTTGTTACGCCATCAACTTGGCAGGGGCAAGAAAGTACAGTCCAAAGTCAGCTGTCTTCCTATAGGATAAACAAGTGTCCCAAGCAGGAAGCCTTGTAAACCTGATGTGTGTGTGTGTGTACTCAACATTTCCCTTTTCTATGACCAAACATGTACTTAAACATAAAATAAATAGGTCCATTTATGAAGCTAGGGAGATAAGAATATTCACTGTTTTTCCTGGTTTGATTCCTAACACCCACAAGGTAGCTCAGAACCAATTGTAACTCTAATACCAAGCATCAGATGCTTTTTTCTGACCTCCATCTCTCCCAGTCATGCAAGTACTGCACAGCCATTCATGCAGGCAAAAGTACACATAAAATATTTAATTTACTATATAGTTATGGAGAGGTGGGCAGAGTAGAACGGCAGAATTAGACGGGGAGGGAAAAAAGAGGGGTAAAGAAAGGAATACAGGAAGGGACATCTAACACTAAGGGGCATTTGAGGGATCATATGGAAACCTACTACTGTAAAAGCTTATCAAAATATGTTCATATATGAGGTGGATTCACCAAATAACAGGGAGACAATGCCCCAACTAGATATCTTTCAAAACCAAGTGAAACTTCCAGTGCCAGGAAAAATGGGGTATATCTATTTGAATTGTTGGTCAAAGGGTCCTATGGAAACCCCCAAACAGTTCAGGTTATTGCCATGACCCTTGGGTGCTCTTCACAAACCAATGGGAAGGCTCCATTGCTGAAGTCCACACTTGCATAGCTCATTAAACACAGAGAAGTCGAGCTGATACCTCATCGGAGCCTTCATCCCTACTGATTAGTGTTCATGGTACTGTGAACGCTACCAGAGGAGAAAGGTTAATAACAAAAATCAATTAAAAATTAAAGATAAGACATTTAAGCCAGGTGGTGATGGCACATGCCTTTAATCCCAGCATTTGGGAGGCAGAAGCAGGCGGATCTCTGTGAGTTTGAGGCCAACCTGGTCTACAAGAGTGAGTTCCAGGACAGATAGGGCTGTTACACAGAGAAACCCTGTCTCAAAAAACAAAAAAAAAAGAAAAGATAATACATCTAATCATGAGAGTGGGACCCATGATTAGATCCTCATAGCTTTATGGTGAAAGAGACTAACAGATACAGGAGGAACAAAAAAATAATTATGAAATCATAAGGAAGTACAAATGCATTAAGAGAGTAGTTCTACAAAAATCACATGCATTCTATAAAGTGTTTTTCCAACGAGGACAAGTGAAAGGTCAAATTAAATGTTGAAATAAAGATGAGAGATGGGCAGAGAAGTCCTAAATGTAATGAATTTATTCATTTATGGCCTCCAAAAATGGGGCTTCCACTCAGGACCTGCGCTAGTAAAGTCAGTAGAAAATGTGCTCCAAACTCTCACAAGTCTCTGAAACTTGTTGGAAGACACTTCTCAAAACATGACAGAATCATCTAGTAGAATCACCTGCCTGGTGTGGGAGGTCCTTCTGTCTATGTGTTGCTTTTATTGGTTAATGAATAAAGAAACTGCTTTGGACCTATAGCAGGGCAGAACTTGGGTAGGCAGGGAAGACGGAACTGAATGCTGGAAGGAAGAAGGCAGAGTCAGAAAGGCACCATGGAGCCATGGCCAGAGTCAGATATGCTGAAACTTTGCCACTAAGCCACTGTCATGTAGCAATACACAGATTAATAGAAATGGGTTAAATTAAGATATAAGGATTAGCCAGTAAGAATTTAGAGCTAATGGGCCAAGCAATGATTTAATTAATATAGTTTCTGTGTAGTTATTTTGGTACTGGACAGCTGGGACGAACAAGTGGCCGCCCCCTGCAACACCTGCCTCAGTCTGTCTTCTCTCAATAGTAAGACAGTATCATAGACTGCATAAAGAAAACAGGTTGACTTGATCTCAGAGTTCTGATAGAAAATATAGCTTTTTTACTGCTGGGAAGAGTCACAAGTCTGAGGAGTCCCCAGCCAGATGCAAAAGAAGCAGTATGAAAAGTAGATAGTTGAGGTAAACAGACCTCAAGTCAACATGTAGATTAAAAGAAAAGGGTTAGTTTCAGTTATAAGAGCTAGCTAAAAGACAAGCCTAAGCTATAGGTAGGTCAAGCTTTCATAATTAATAAGAAGTCTCCCATGTAGTTATTTGGGAGTGACTGCCAGAACACAGAGGAACTCTGCCTACAGATATTTTTTACTTCATCACCAAAGACGTCCCTATGCGAAAGCCACTATCTCACCACAGTGCACAGCAGTGACCGAGGAGACAGCTGCTGACCCGGTGGTAGCTGCCGTGACCGTAGCTGCTGCTCAGGACCAGTGTGTCCCGCCCACTCCATCCTTGAACCATGAGTGTAAATGTCAGCCTGGTGAGAAACATCTTCTTAGCATCACTGAAAGCACAGGCTTGCTCTTATGGGCCCTCTGTAAATGCTTTTGGGAACCCAGGCCCTGCAGAAACCTGTAGAACATACCTTAAAGCTACTGGTCTTTGTGATTATAAACTAGGACTGGTTCCGCAGAAATGGGTAAGCAAGCCTGGGTGAGTGAGAACTTTTCAGAAGAATGCATGAGACTTGGTAGTAAAGTTTGGATGAGAGCTACAAATAAAGAGAGACCAATCATGGAAAAGGTGAAAAGACAGACTAGCTGGTAGCAATAGAAACAAGAAGCTGCAAGACGGATCAAAAAGGACTTGGCTTGTATGTGGCTTTAGAGAGACTTTTAAAAATCATTTTTCTAAGCCAGGAGGGCTCTGTGTGCCTGTGATTCCAGCGCTCAGGAATATGAGCCAGTAGGATGAGGTCGGTGCTAGCCTGGGGTCTTGCAAAACACTCTCTCAAAACATAGAGAAATAAAAACATAATTTTCCTAAATGAAGAGTCACAAAAAGCAGTTCTTTGTTTAGAAGCCACAGTTCTGAGTATAGAAGAGTCAGGATTTTTCACAGATTTCTTGCTGATGTCTAGATTGAGAAATTGCAATTACAAATCTGGAAATGTTTAAAGTCAGTGTCTCACCAAATTCCTACCTAGTCTTAATAGTAGGGTATACCTACAATGAAGCTTGAGACTGAAAAAAAGATGAAGTCTTTGATATGAGCATGGGGTTCATGACATCATTAACAAACTTAGCTAAAACACCAGTCTATCTCATCAGGAAAGACAGCATCTTGACAAAGCTATCTGAAATCATCTGTTACTCCTAGAGCAGATTCAGCTCTCTGGATGCTATACTCCTTGAAGTGAGTCCCATGAGACATTGGTTTCTCCATCCATGTTATCACATCAGATCTTATCCTTTCTGTCCAGTTTTATTTACACACAGTTACCCACGCTTCAATAATGCTAGCCTGTACAACAAAGGTCTCTAAGATCCCCCAAGGGCCTGAGTTGCAGGGACTGAGCTCTCAAGTCTCTGGCTCCAATGCTATGTTCAAGTGCACAGTGTCAGAATTAGGTGACACCGCCTGTATCTGCTACAGAATCGAGGGCTTGATTCTGAGGTGGAAATCCTCATACTTTATTTCAAAAAGTGATGTGTGTTGAGAGGAGCCACTAAAATGGACAGGGGCTAGTTTCGTTCTCTATTTTTACATTCTTTATATTAAACACCACTGAGAGGTCAGTGTCGTGTTTTACACTATATGCAGATTTCAAAGGAAATTTTGTTACATAGTTTACTGTAAATTATGATCTGAGAAGATAAAATCCATGAGCATAAAATTTCAGTCTGAGATTATAGCTCAGTTGATAGAAAGCTTGCCGATTGTGGATGGGCACTGGATTCGGTCCTCAGCCACATCAACCTGCACAATGGTGCACACCTGGAATTACAGCACTCAGGACGTAGAGGCAAGAGGATGGGAAGTTCAAGGTCATTCTCGGTACAAGGTCATTCTCATCTATATAGCTAGTTTGAGGCCAGCCTACATGACTTCTTGTCTCAAATTTTAAAAAGTAAATGATCTCAAATATTTAAATGTAACAAGAAACAGTACTTGGAAATTGTAGAATAGAGGGGGCATAATCACATTAAATGCTGCTACTTAAGTGTTCGATACATTTTAGTTTCTGAAATACTTAAAAGTTCAAGTTTTTGTTATCTTGGTATACACACAAAAAAACACAGTTTCTTTTTTCACTGTGTTAACTAAGAAAGAAATATGCTGAAATAAATAGATGATCTTTCTCTGTATTGATCTTGCTTTCTTACTCATATGTCTAGGAGGCAAAATTAAAAATTTTAAAATTCGCTCTTCCCTAATCAGTACAATATCATTCAAGTTGAAGTTTAATACTGAGGACTCACCTAAAGTACCATAGATTATACTCTTCATAAAACACAATCAAAACTGGCCTGTCAGGAGCTTACTTGTGCAGTATGTACAGCTATGCAATTAGATTATGGCAGAACACATCTTATCTAAGAAATTGTTCTGATTTAAATCATGCTTAATCAGTTAGAAGAGTGGAAATGAGCAGCATCAAAGTGAGCAGCAGGTAAGCGAGCAAAAAATCAAAGTGAGCAAAAGAGTGTGTTTCCAAAGTGGGAAGGAAAAGAGTAAAAGAATCATCAAAACAAAAAGAATATTTAAAATCACCTTATTTGCTCTCCCAAAAGAGTTTTCACAAAAACCCAATCTCAACTTGAACTGTATCTGTGGTAAGGGCCTCTGCATAACATATTTTCAGAAAATACGGGCTCTTTTTTTTTACTTTTCCTTAAATCTTACTTTATGTTTATGGGTATTTTGTAAGTATGCTTGTCTGTGTACCACACGAATGCAGTACCTGTGTATGAACTGAAGTTTCTGTACCTCCTGGTTCTACAGCCATTCAGTTCCAAAGAAACACAAAGAGGCTTATATTGATTATAAACCATTTGGCCTATTAGCTCAGGCTTATTATTAACTATATCTTACAACTTAAATTAGCTCACAGTTCTTTTCTATGTTCAGTCACGTGGCTTGGTGCCTTTTCTCAGTAAGGCATTCTTATCTTGCTTCCTCTGCTTCTGAATGACAATTGTGTCTCCACCTTTCCTCTTCCCAGAATTCTCCTAGTCTGGTCAACCTAGCTATATTTCCTGCATTACTACCAGCCAATCAGTGTTTTATTAAACCAATGAAATTGACAACTCTTTACAGTGTACAAGAGCATTATCCCACATCATTTCTTCTTTTTTCTTTTCAAAATAAAAGCCCTGAGTGTAATCTTCTTTGTTTAGCTTTTTTCTGACTTTTATCCATAACAACTTGTAACCAACACAATAATAATCTATTTTTTGGAATAGTAATCAATTTTTGGAAATGTGGGCATAGTTTTCTAGGCTACTTACTGATGACTGGGGGCACTGATTAATCTTATGAAGACCCAAAGAAAATTTAGAATTATGGTCAAATCCTGACTGGAGTATATTTTTAAATACACTGTAAACTGTTTAGAGAGATTTTTTGTCTGAATCTGTCTTTACTGTTTATCTTTATCTGTTTCTGACCACATGAGTATTTAATCTGCTAAGTGATATGGCT
Source organism: Chionomys nivalis (assembly GCF_950005125.1). Taxonomy (NCBI): domain Eukaryota; kingdom Metazoa; phylum Chordata; class Mammalia; order Rodentia; family Cricetidae; genus Chionomys; species Chionomys nivalis. The sequence goes on along the minus strand of NC_080102.1, from coordinate 46,476,211 downwards.
AGAATTAAAGTGGCAGCTTTGACAACTGGTTCTCCCCATTCCTAGGCTTCCTGAGAATCTAGTTTCATGCAGAAATATTGGTGGGAGCCACGTTTATTGCTATAACTCTAGGGAGTTTATAAGGGTCCATGCCACCACCAAGAAGCATGCTTCTAACTGCACATAAACACCCATGGAGTCACACAAAAACATCAGATTCCCTGTGACTGGAGCCACAGACTGTTGTGAGATAGTGTGTGGGTGCTGGGAATAGAACCCAGATCCACTGCAAGAGCAGCTAGTACTCTTAAGTGCTAACATCTCTCCCGTCCCTCTAATGTGCTTTTTCTGGTGAGCCAAAATATAAAGCTTTTTGCAGGTGGGAGAAGATAAGGGACTCTGTCACACTGGAATGGATAGCACAAGGCTACCATTTCTACCACCCGGCCATCCTGTAAGTCAGTGGTTCTCTGATTTGGATTGCCCTACAGCCATCAAAGAAGCCTAATGCCTGATAGTCGAGTGCACACCAGCAAAGTTTCTGTTCTTCCTTGCCCTGTATGTTGCTTAGACATTGGAAACTGTACTATCTCTCCTCTACAACCAGAATTGAGAATCGTCATATTTGAAAAGAGATTTCTTGCTTGCAATAGTTTTGATCCCTTCACCAAATAAATCCTTCATTCTTTCTTAGTTGTTCCTCATGTGACATAATTTCCAAATGCCCTTACCTTACTTATCCTGAATGTTACTATGGCATAAATGTTTTTAATCCTTATCTTATGTGTACGGGTATTTTTACTGCATGTATGTCTAGAATTGGAAATGCAGTTGTGAGCCTCGATGTTGGTGCTGGTAATTGAACCAGGGTCTTCTGGAAGAATAGTGTTGATTGCTGAGCCATCTCTCCCACAGCTGAGCTTTAAGGGTACAACCAGCATGTTCTCCAGAAGACTTACCAGTGAGAAGTCACTTCTCATTCTTAGCTAAGTTGAGTTCATGTCGGAATAACTTGTGAGACTACAATCAATTTATTCTCAAAATCCTGGCCGGGCGGTGGTGGCGCACGCCTTTAATCCCAGCACTTGGGAGGCAGAGGCAGGTGGATCTCTGTGAGTTCGAGACCAGCCTGGTCTACAAGAGCTAGTTCCAGGACAGGCTCCAAAACCACAGAGAAACCCTGTCTCGAAAAACCAAAAAAAAAAAAAAAAAAAAAATCCTTTTCATGTGAATCAGTGCTGGGCCATGACTCCTTAAACATGAACATTGAAGTTTATTTTCTGATTTGTTTTTATCCCACATAACTTTCATCTTATTAGCTTACTTTCAATCATCCCTGTCTTACTAATTTCTATTAATCATTATTTGGTGTTTCTATGTATGTAATAACCTAGGGCTGGTATTAGTTTAAAACAAATAGCATACTTATCTTGAGCACAAACTCTGAAGGACACAAAAGACACTCAGGAATCAAAACAATGACATTTCCATGCAATAATTTAAAATTTAAAAATCAATGCAAATAAAATCCATAGTAAACAAAATTATCAGAATTGTAAATGTAACCTTTCTTTGCTTGTTTCATGACCTGGTACTAGCATGCAATGGAAGAGTTGTTTCTAAGCAGCACAAGCTAGGCCTGTCAGTCTCCTGGACATGTCTCAGAGAGTCTATTGGACTGACAATGATGTAGACCTCCACAGAGCAGTGTTGTACAACACTGCCATGATTTCTGTTTTCAATATTTTGTTCCTTTTTCCATTTGGTTCATAATATAGGAGGATATTTTGATGTGTGTATGAGGAGCGCATGTTTTCCCTTTTGCTTAGCACTCAATAAGGTACCTCATGTTACTAAAATAACAATTTTCCACAATCTCGGATTCATTATTTGTAAATTAACACCCACAACAAATGCTGTCGAGGATGCGAGGAGAGAACCCTCAGTTACTCTTGGGATTGCAAACTGGTGTGGCCACTATGCAAGTCAGTGTGAAGAATTCGCAAAGGCTTAAATAAATCTACCACAAGACCTAACTATACTACTCCTTAGCATACACTCAGGGGACTCAACATCCTACTCCACGGACACTTGCTCAGCATTGTTCTTTGTGGCTCTATTCACAATAGCTGGGAAATGGAAACAACTAAATGTCCTTCAACCGACAACTGGATAATAAAAATGGGGTGCACATAAACCTGGAATACTAGTCAGCTGTAAGGAAAGGTGAAATCATGAAATTCTCAGGTAAATGGAAAGAACTGGAAAACATCAGACTAAGTGAAGTCAGTTCAACACAGAGAGAGAAATGCTTTCTCTGATTCATTCTCTTCCATTGGTTGTCATGTTTTCTTATTTATGGTTCCTAGCTTGAAATCTTCAGGTGTGACTATATAATCTAGAGTAATTGCAGAAATCAGGAGATTTTAAAAAATGGGTGGAGAAGAAACTCAAGATAGGGGAATAGCAGGATATAGGTGATATAAAGGGTGAAGGGGAGCTTTAGTTTGAGAGATAGAGGAAGGACATTACAGAAGGAAAGGGAGGAGGGAATTACAGAAGGAAAAGAGGGTAAAGAGTAAGCAGCACTAAGGAGGCTCAAAATAGACACAAGGAAATATTATTTTATACAGACCTAAAATTACATATAATACATGTATACATATGTATATATGAAGTTGCACTACTTGCATGAGAAATCTCCTTTTGAGTTGCTAGTCAGAGTGGTCCAAGAAATGTAGGATATTACTGTTGCCCTTGGTTGCCCCAAAGAAGATGAAAGTAAGTTCCTATTGCTAAATATACCACATACCTTAGACACAGGACTTGGAGTAATTGGTTTTGATCTGATTCATAAACCTCCTCCCCATGACCAGCTTTTATAAGATGAAAAGATGCTACAAAAGCTATCCAGCTATAACATCTATAAACCACCTCAATGGAAATAATGCAATTATATTTTAATTAAATAAAAATATTTTAAAATTTCAAAACATATATTGGCCCAAGAAATTAGAGAATAAAACTTAGTTCTGTAATTGAAAGAGTTTGCTTCAGGCATGCGCTGGGGATGCTGAACCTCAGTCAGCAGAGTGTTTGCACACAGAGGTCCTGGGTTTGATCCTCAGCACTTTATAAACTGTAAGTGGTGGTACATTCTTGTAAGCCCAGAACTTGGGAAGCTGAGGCAGGGGGATCAGAAGTTCATATTCCTCCTCAATTACACAGGAGATTCAAGACTAACCTGGGACTCAAGAGATGTTGTCTCAAACAAAGAAAAATTAAATGAGAAAAATTAAATCCACTTCTACATGGTCACTTATATCACTCCTTCTTTTGTATGTAGGAGATACTCATTATTTAATAAGTTAAATTATATACTTCTAACTTTATACTTTGTTGTGATAACTCACTTCACATACAGGATAAATACTAGAAAGTGTGCAGCATTCTGTTGTTTGTTTTGTTTCTATACTTCTCACCAACACAGAGAAAAGACGTGTTAGTGGTTTTATTTATTTCCTTACAGAAATACCTTTACAAGAAGCTTTTTCTCCAGAGTGCCACACAGAATCCTGATGCGGAAGTTACAGGGCATCACACTTTTAAGAGAGACAAAGAAGAATTTTCTATCGACTGCAGATGGTCAGACTCAAGGATGAGTTGGTGATTTCTCTATAACGAAGAACATCTAAGGAAAAGACTGTGCCACTTCAGTGGAATAGCCTAGCCGAAACTCTCAAGAATAACAGAAATTAAAGTTGGCTAAACTGGCAAGTCTTATGAGAAATGTGTGTTAAAACAATACAGAATTAGAAGGGAGAGCATGGAAGGAACCTGTGTTCTGTTGCTCTGGAAGTCTTCCCAGCTCCGGAACACTATGTAAGCAGAGTCATCAATTTCCATGGAGTGAAATCAGTGGCCCTTTCAGCTTGTTTCTGTTTGTTACCTTGAGCAAATGAAGACACTTAGGAAAAAAATCTTCTTGTTTTCATGATTTCTAATCCCAGAGTTGGAATGGTCCCAGCTTCTTTCTAAACAAGCCCACACACATCTTATTGTCTACCCTGCACAATTCATTTTTTCTACCTGCGTCACCTTTTAAACTGTAAATTACATGAATTTACTATATACAGGTAAAGTAAGACATCGTGTTATTCTATTTGTTCCAGGACTGCTTATTTCTTACCACAGGGGAAAACTTAAAATTCATTTTTGTCTCCATAATTCATTGAACAAATTGAATTTAGAGACAACAATAAAATATTAATAAACACTACAGAAAAAAATATTTACAGAGACCCAAGGAGAGTCAACTAAAAACAGGTATTGAAGCTTTTGCCAGGTGATCTTTGGCTCTTGAAGGGAGAATTTTCAGCTCAGATGATAAAAGTTCATTTAAATTATATTTATACACATAATTATATGTATTATAGGTTTTTGTAGCTGGTTAAGAGTCTGATTTCTCACTGTTATTTTATATTCTTCCTCCTTCTTCTGTACTAACATCCTCCTCCCCTTCCTAAAGAATCTCTCTTTCCAATGTCCTCAGTCAGATCATTTGTACCCTGCCATTCCCTTCTCTACTATTTCCCGATTCCCCTAATCTGATATGGTCCCTTTTTCCTTGTCTGGTTTCTGCAGTTACTCCAGGATATGTATAAACATCCGAAGATTTGGAGCTAGGAGCCTCCGTTGAAAGAACATGCGACATTTGTCTCCTAGATCTGAATTACCTCACCTAATACACTCTTTCCTAGTCCACCTGTTTACCTGCCGATTTCATGGCTTCATTTTTCTCTTTACAGCTGAGCAACACATCTTCCTTATCCATTTGTCAGCTGAAGGACATTTAATTTGCTCCCATTTCCTGGCTATTATGAGCAGCAATGAACAGGACTAAGTGTATCTCTGAAGTAGGATGTCAGCTTTGCTATATGCCAAGAGTAGTCATATGGGAAATCTATTTTTAGCTTTTTGAGAACTCTCTACACTTATTTTCATAGTGACTGCATCAGTTTAATGTCCCAGGACACTGGATGAGGATTTCCTCTTCCCTGCATCCCCTCCCGCATTTGTTGTGAGTTGTTTTGTTGATCTTGGCCATTCTGTCTGGGGTAAAATAAAATCTCTAAGTTGTTTTGATTTTAATTTTCCTGACTACTAGTAACAGTGAAAAGGTTTTTTTCATCTTTTTTATTATTAATTTTTTTATTGAAAAAAAATTTTCTGCCTCCTCCCAGCCTCCCATTTTCCTCCCCCTACTCCCCCTCCTCTCCTCCTCCCCACCCCACCCCCGTTCCTCTCCTCCTCCCTCTCCAATCCAAAGAGCAGTCAGGGTTCCCTGCCCTGTGGAAAGTCCAAAGTCCTCCCTCCTCCATCCAGTACTAGGAAGGTGAGGATGCAAACTGGCTAGGCTCCCACGAAGCCAGAACATGAAGTAGGATCAAAACCCAGTGCCATTGTCCTTGGCTTCTCATCAGCCCTCATTGTCCGCCATGTTCAGAGAATCCGGTTTTATCCCATGCTTTTTCAGTCCCAGTCCAGCTGGCCTTGGTGAGTTCCCAATAGATCAGCCCCACTGTCTCAGTGGGTGGATGCACCCCTCGCGGTCCTGACTTCCTTGCTCATGTCCTTCTGCTCCTCATTTGGACCTTGGGAGCTCATTCCGGTGCTCCAATGTGGGTCTCTGTCTCTATTTCCATCCATCACCAGATAAGGTTCTATGGTGATATGCAAGATATTCATCAGTATGGCTATAGAATTGGGCCATTTCAGGGCAGCCATGAAGTCACTCTAAATAGGGCCCAGGGCCATGTCCCCAGTTAGTGAAAAGTTTTGTGATATTTCGTGGCCATTCTTCCTTCTTTTGAGAACTCTTATTCAAGTCCCATTTTCAAATGGATTATTTGCAGTTTTTTGTTTTTTATTCTTTGTTTTTTGAGTTTTTTATATATTCTGTATGTTAATCCTCTATCACATGTATAACTGACAAAGAGTTTTTCCCATCCTCTGGGGTTTCTTTTCACCCAGTCAATTGTTTCTTTAGACGTCCACATACTTTTTAGCTTTATGAAGTTCCACTTGTTAATTGTTGGCCTTAATTCTCGAGAAAATAAAGTCCTATCCAGAAAGTCCTTTCTATCGTATAGGGTACTGAATTGCGTAGGATACTGTATCATATAGGATACCATACTGAATAGGATACCTATTGTATAGGATACTGTATCATATAGGGTACTGTATTGTATAGGGTGCTGTATCGTATAGGACACTTACCATATAGGACACTGTATCATATAGGGTACTATATTGTACAGGGTACTGTATCACATAGGGCATATGGGGTACTGTATCGTATAAGGCACTGTATCATATTGGATACTGTATCATATAGGGTATTACCTATGTTGTCTTCTAGCAGTTTCAGTGCTTCAACTTTCAAGTTTAGGTCTTTCATCCTTTTAAAGCTAGTTTTTGGGTAAGGTGATATACATAAGTAACATTATATAGACTGAGCAGGTTATATTTAGTAACATACATGTGTGTGCATACTTATATGCATGTCACAGTGAAAGGGAGGCCATTAATTATAAAAAGAGCAAGAAGTGATATATGGGAGGATTTAGAGGGAGGGAAAAGGGAAAGGACAAATGAGGTAATTGTACTGTAATCTTAAAAACAAAGAAAAAAAAGAGAATACTCAAACATTTAAGTGGTTGCTGTATAGTATCAGTTGCCTTGCCTACTGACTATGATTAAAGCAGGGATAGGGCTCTTCAGTCCCTGTATTTATTTCTTCTTTAAGATTAATTTCCAGCCGGGCAGTGGTGGCACACGCCTTTAATCCCAGCACTCGGGAGGCAGAGGCAGGTGGATCTCTGTGAGTTTGAGGCCAGCCTGGTCTACAAAAGCTAGTTCCAGGACAGGAACCAGAAAAGCTACGGAGAAACCCTGTCTCGAAAATAAAAAAAAAAGATTAATTTCCAAGTTATATTTAACATAAATTTTATCTCCTATTATAATGGAAAATCACAACAGTGTTTTTCGGAAGTGATGTAAGTTCGTAAGGGTGGGGGTTAAGTGTTTAGTAAGTTGATCTGTCTTTAGGACATGTCCATTGTTTGAGAGTTAAGAGTCTGGTGGATATAATTCTGAGGAGGTTCATAGTATGGAGTCTATTTGCAGAATGGGGTATTTTAAAGATTATCTATAAACACCAATCCCTGGGAGCCACTGCTCCACCTCATTGACTTTCCTGAATTAAGGAGACTACTTATAACGTAACCATGCCACGTCTCTCCACGAGAACCTACTTGGCATCCTGTCTACATACTCCCAGATTGTTGATCCAAGCAACTTTAGAATATCATACTTAAAATTAAACTTTTGAATTAAATTCTCAAGTGAAGTAAGGAGACAGGGACAGAACAACCCTACCCTATTTCTGTGGCGTGACTGGAGCAGTAATTGTGAGATTGTTTTCCATCTCAAATCCAAGACAAAGATTTCCGTGCTCATTATTGACCATTCTCCTTCAACCTTTTTTTCTGTCAATAAATCTCATCAGACTAGGCTTTCCCAAAAGTCTCAGGTCTGTCCTGTACAGTGTATCCTTGTCATAACTAAAGAGGTTTTGGCCATTCATACCCAATGCTGCAATTCCTTCAGCCTTGCAAAGGCTCTTTGGTCCTGGACCTATGCTGACACATATACATACTTCATATATTTCATATACACTTTATATGTTTCTGAGATGAGTTTGCTCTGTGGCTCACTTTGTTTTAAACTACTTCAGAGATTCTGAAAATTGCCCCTAGCAATGGTTCCTCAAGTGAGACTACCAGTTTGCTGGAAACATTTGCTATTTGATTTGATGGCTCCATAAGAAAGTTATGCTTTCTTCACAAGTAAAAGAAACAGTTGCTTTAATATTAAAGTTATATATGAAATCATCGGGTATGTGGGCACCCACTCCTTTGCCATCATGCCGAGCCTGCTGAAGGGTTGTCATGAGCAAGACCCACCCTCCCCAACTGAAGAAATTTATGAACCAGAAGTTATCATTGAAATTAAAAGGTGGCAGACATGGATAAGGAATACCACAAGACTTTGCTTCCTTTATGAATCTTGTGATTTGTGTGTGTAGATGGCCAATAGTAGGCCACAAAATAACACTAGAGTGCTGGTCATAAGAGAAAACAGCATCATCATATTAGAAGCCTTGGAAAGAGTCTAAACCAGGGCTATTCAGTCAAGAAGTCCACGACCCTCCCGCAAAGGGCCTGTTTCACTATCGTGGAGAACTGGGTCATGAACATTTTCATATAAAACTTTTTGATAAATTTTTGTGATACTCAAAAAAATATCAGATGTGCAATAAATAATTCTTTGGAAATTAAAGACAAAAGTCAAGTTGACTAAGTTGTAGAGCTCCTGAATTTAGACATTTTCCTTCACTACATTAGTTGTATTTTTGAAATAAAAGGAAAAACCAGGAGCAAAAGCAGGGCTGAAAGTATTAACCAGTGGTAAAGCCCTTGCCCAGAGTGTGCAAGGCTCTGACTTCCATGTGAATGACTCCATACTAGTTCCTGGAACAGAATGGCAGTGTTGACTTCCAGAAGATTTTATTGCTTCCTCTAAAGAAATGAAAAATGTTTTCAATGCTTCCTTTAATAATCAAGTTGGAAATAAAATATTCTGACTCAAAACGCAGCACTTGCCACCTTTTAGCTATAAAACACGGTTGAGAAGAGAGTTCACTCTAATGTAGGAAGGATCATGTCACGGTCATGCTGTCTGGCTTCAGACTGATTACACCAAGCAATACAATCTGCTTGTTAGTGATGACAAACAATGGTTAAAAGAAAGCTTTTGTCAACAAATGGTGCTGGCAGAACTGGTTGTAAGCCTGTAGAAGAATGAAAATAGATCCATATCTATCGCCATGCACAAAACTCAAGTCCAAATGGATTAAAGACCTCAATATCAGTCTGAACACACTGAACCTGATAGAAGAGAAAGTAGGAAGTACTCTACAACATATGGACACAGGAGACCTCTTCCTACGTACAACCCCAGCAGCACAGACATTAAGGGCATCATTGAATAAATGGGACCTTCTGAAACTGAGAAGCTTCTGTAAAGCAAAGGACACTGTCACTAAGACAAAAAGGCAACCCACTGACTGGGAGAAGATCTTCACCAACCCTGCAACAGACAAAGGTCTGATCTCCAAAATATATAAAGAACTCAAGAAACTAGACTTCAAAATGCTAATTAACCCAATTAAAAAAATGGGGCACTGAAGTGAACAGAGAATTCTCAACAGAAGAAGTTCAAATGGCCAAAAGACACTTAAGGTCATGCTCAACCTCCTTAGCGATAAGGGAAATGCAAATTAAAACAACTTTGAAATACCATCTTACACCTGTCAGAATGGCTAAAATCAAAAACACCAATGATAACCTTTGCTGGAGAGGTTGTGGAGTAAGGGGCACACTCATCCATTGCTGGTGGGAATGCAAACTTGTGCAACCACTTTGGAAATCAGTGTGGCGATTTCTCAGGAAATTTGGGATCAACCTACCCCAAGATCCAGTAATACCACTCTTGGGAATATACCCAAGAGATGCCCTATCATATATCAAAAGTATTTGTTCAACTATGTTCATAGCAGCATTGCTTATAATAGCCAGAATCTGGAAACAACCTAGATGCCCTTCAATGGAAGAATGGATGAAGTGTGGAATATATACATATTAGAGTACTACTCAGTGGTAAAAAACAATGACATCATGAATTTTGCATGCAAATGGATGGAAATAGAAAACACTATCCTGAGTGAGGTATCCCAGACCCAAAAAGAGGAACATGGGATGTACTCACTCATAATTGGTTTCTAGCCATAAATAAAGGACATTGAGTATATAATTTGTGATCCTAGAGAAGCTAAATAAGAAGGTGAACCCAAAGAAAAACCGTATAGTCATCTGCCTGGGTAGGGGAAGTAGACAAGATTGCCGGGCAAAAACTGGGAACTTGCAGGTGAGGTGGCATGGGGCTAAGGGGAAATGGGGTGAGAAACGTGAGAAGGGGAGGATGGGGAGAGTTTGGGGGAATGGGATGGTTGGGATATAGGAAGGGTGGATACGGGAGCAGAGAAATATATATCCTAATTAAGGGTAGGGTTGGCAAGAGACTTGACTCTAGAGGGGCTCGCAGGTGTCCAGGGAGATGTCCCCAGCTGGTACCTTGGGCAACTGAGGAGAGGGAACCTGAAATGACCCTATCCTATACTGATGAATATCTTGCATACCACCTTAGAACCTTCATCTGGCGATGGATCGAGATAGAGACAGAGACCCAATTTGGAGCAACGGACTGAGCTCTTAAGGTCCAAATGAGCAGAAGGAGGGAGAACATGAGCAAGGAAGTCAGGACCACGAGGGGTGCACCCACCCACTGTGACAGTGGAACTGATCTATTGGGAGCCCACCAAGGCCAACTGGACTGGGACTGAATAAGCATGGGTTGAAACTGGACTCTCTGAACAAGGCGGACAATGAAGGCTGATGAGAAGCCAAGGACAATGGCACTAGGTTTCAATCCTAATACATGAACTGGCTTTGCGGGAGCCTAGCCTGTTTGGATGCTCACCTTCCTGGACCTAGACAGAAGTGGGAGGACCTTGGTCTTCCCGCAGGGCAGGGAATTTGGACTGCTCTTCGGTATAGAGAGGGAGGGGGAATGGAGTGGGGGGAGGGGAAGAGGAGTGAGGAGAGGGGGAGGTGAGGGGAGGGGCAATGTGTGGGAGGAGGGGGAGGGAAATGGGAAACGGGGAGGAGGCGGAAATTTTAATTAAAAAAGAATAAAATAAATTTTAAAAAAGCTTTTGTATATTTAATGGTCTTCATTTTAAGCACTCAGTTACAATTTGATATTTGGACTTCTTAAAACCAAATGTGTCCAAGAAGGAGCTGGAAAAGGGTCCCTCTGTATTGATATTTTGTTTGTGCTTTATCAAATAAAGCTTGCCTGAAAATCAGAGTGCAGCCAGCGCTAAACCACTAGATTTTGGGAGACAGAGGCAGATGGATCTCTATTAGTTCAAGACCACTCTGGTCTACACGAGACTGGTGCAGTATAAAAGAAACAGGACTCATACAAAGGTGATCCCAGCATTTAGGATCCCATGCCTTTAATCCTAGCACTAGGGAAGTGGAGACAGGAGTGATACAGCTCCGGTGGAAAAAATAATCTAAGAGGGAGAAGAGAGGTTAATGGAGTCTGCAGTCTGAGGTTTGGGGGAAACAGTTGCAGTCTGAAGCTGTCAGTAAGAGGACGCAGTCTGAGGAGGCCATCTGTCATCCTTAGAGGTAAAAGGTCCCTCTACTGGCTGTCTACTCTGCTTCTCTGATCTCTCATTTTTCACCCCCTAATATCTGATTCCGTGTTTTTATTAAGAACAATTAGAATTCGCGCTACATCCCTCTAAACCCAGTATTATACTTATACATCTACATGATTTTCCGTGTGTTGCTTTATCTTGGAGCTGAAATTACTGGTGCTTTTTGCATTTTTGTTCCAATTTTAAATTTAGTTTTTATTTTCTGTATATTGTACAGTAAGTATTATGTTAGTTGTTTAAGTAACTAGAGGCTTTTATAAACCCATATAGCTTGAAGCTTTCTCCCATTTTTCTTATGTGGCATACCCGACACAGAAACCTGCCGGCACAGATTATTTTGTTATATTAATCAAAAATGAGAGTGGCAATACAGTGAGTCAAGAGCGCTTTTAGGCGCAGTCTAAATTACATGCACAAGTTCTGAGTGTTCATTATCTAAAATGTCGAAGATCAGAAGGATCTCAGACTTCAGAGTTTTATCAGACTCTGAAATATTTGCATCTACACAGGGAGGTAATTAGGGAATGGAACCCAAATCTAAACATGACACTCATATATATATATATATATATATATATATATATATCCCATAGCCTCAAGGATATTCTATGTAATATTTTCAGTAATTTTGTACATGAATCTAAGTTTCATGATGTACAATTTTTCCACTGGGATCGTCACTCTGGCACCCAGAAAGTTTCAAGTTTGGGAGCATTTTGAATTTTAGATTTGCATTTAGGGATCCTTTACTTGTATCAGGTCTACGATCATCACCAAGATACTAATGGACTTGAGGGAAGAGAGGAGAACATTACTGAACTCAAAGTCAGATGGACCCACTTGAAATCTTAGTCTACTGCTTAGCTCTTCCATGTTTGCCTGGGACCAAAGTGTACCAAACAATCCAGTGTGCTCTCCCCCTCTGAGTTCTTCAGATGTTGTTTGTGTAACACATTTAGAACTCAATCCAGTATTTGCCTTTTGTTTTCCATATTGTTAGACCACCTTTTCTGAAGACTACATAGACAAAGCAAGGTCTAGATAACATTAGGCATGAGCTGCCAACACGATGCTGTGCGCAGAGCTGGCCAGTTCCATTGATACAAGCGTGAGAAGACAGTGCTTTCACAATGGAGTTTGTTCGGTTAATTGTTGGGGTTTTTTTTTATTTTTTTTATTTTTTATTTTTTTTATTCTTAAAGATTTCTGCCTCTTCCCCGCCACTGTCTCCCACTTTCCTCCCCCTCCCCTGATCAAGTCCCCCTCCCTTGTCAGCCCAAAGAGCAATCAGGGTTCCCTGCCCTGTGGGAAGTCTAAGGACCACCCACCTCCATCCAGGTCTAGTAAGGTGAGCATCCAAACTGCCTAGGCTCCCACAAAGCCAGTACGTGCAGTAGGATCAAAAACCCGTTGCCATTGTTCATGAGTTCTCAGTAGTCCTCATTGTCCGCTATGTTCAGCGAGTCCGGTTTTATCCCATGCTTTTTCAGACCTGGGCCAGCATTGTTTGTAATAGCCAGAACCTGGAAACAACCTAGATGCCCTTCAATGGAAGAATGGATGAAGAAAGTATGGAATTTATACATATTAGAGTGTTCGGTTAATTGTTATGCTCAAATCCGCGAAGTCCCCCAAAAGCCAACAAGGAGACCGAGATCCCTTATGTAAAAGCAGAGAGCCTTTATTTTATGCAAGTTTGCAAACTCAGTCTCTCCGCATGTCCAACATATTGGAATAAACGGAGAGCCCTGAGCTCGATTAGAGTTGAGTTTTATAGTAGTAGAGGTGGGAGTGAGGAGTTTCTGAGGTTCAGGACCTCTGATCGGCTGACATTTGTCTAGGGGTGTCCTGGTGAGTGTGTGCTGGCAGGTGATCCTATCTACAGTGGTTGGAATAGTAGGCATTTCCTTTGGATGGTGTGTTCTTGGGTGGTGCTCAGGTAATGTTAGTTTATGGTCCTTTCTGCAACCAGGTATTGCTTCAGGGTAAACTACTGAGACTCAGGCATCCATTTAAACTTATTGATGTCTGAGTTCTACTCTGGCAGGTGATAATGGTTGGAAGTAAAGAACTTCCTTTTGGTCATCTGTTTCTAATGAGTTCCTCGTGGCTGGCTCCTACATTAATCATGGGAGATTCAACTTCCTCACCTGAATCAATTTTTTCAATCATCTGTCACAGCATGTTTGACAATGATTCTGATGTACATGATCCATTGTTATTTACAAAAATTATTGAAGGGCTCTAGCAAGTCGCAGCATGGCAAACATGGTGCCAGCAGCTTTTGCCCTTTCCCTCTCCCTTGCTAAAACCATTATATTCCATAAAGCTAACCACGGTCTCTCAGAAAAACACAGAGATGGGGAAAGAGAACTGGAACAACCCGTGTTCATTCTCTGGGAGGGTTGCAGTTTTAAATAGCCAATGGGAGTGATCTTGACCCTCCCTGGGGAGGGGTCACCACTTGGCAGGCTTTCTTGGAGGTGGGGTCTGGACTGTGGCAACTCCCAGCAGAGAGGGCTTAGAACTTTCCACCAAACATTTCAGACTACTTGTATATATGGATGCCAGGGAGCTGGGGTGATGCTTCCAACCAAACACTGATCACCAAGGTTCAGCAATCAAAATTAATTATTTTGACTAACCTAATTAAAAACCCAAATCATATTACCAACAAACCCAGCTCGTTCTTACATGGACCTTTTTTCCCTATAAAATTAACACCTTGCAAAGCTATTTGCTGCTGTTTCTGCCTGATTCTGGTTCAGTCACCTTGTCTCTTTGCCTTTCTTAATAAAGAATCTCTTTGTATTTGATTTGTAGTTGGAAATTTGTAGTTGGTGTTTGAGTCTGGTCTGTACCCAATCCAGGGTCCAGAAGGGACTACCACACCGTGCATGGGTCCCTCCAATTATGTTTTTATCTGATTGTGTGCACATTGCTTAATTAAACATGGGATGTTTTATTTAGAGAGTGTATATGAAAATCAAAACTACTAACCTCCAAAATACACAAAGAACTCAAGAAATTGGTCATCAAAAAAACAAATAATCTTATAAAAATGGGGTACAGACCTAAACAGAGAACTCTCAACAGAGGAATCTAAAATGGCTGAAAGACACTTAAGGAAATGCTCAACATCCTTAGCCATAACAAATCAAATCGAAACAACTTAGCAAATCAAAACATCTCTGAGATTCCATTTTACACCTGTCAGAATGGCCAAGATCAAAAACACTGATAACACTCAGACCCAAAAAGACAATTATCACATGTACTCACTCATAAATGGTTTCTAAACATAAAGCAAAAAAAAAAAACCACACAAATCACAATCCCAGAGAACATAGACAACAATGAGGACACTAAGATAGACATACATGAATCTAATCTACATGGGAAGTAGAAAAAGACAAGATCTCCTGAGTAAATTGGGAGCATGGGGACCTTGGAAGAGGGCTGAAGGGGAGGGGGGAGGCAGGGAGGGGAGAAGAGAAAAATGTAGAGCTCAATAAAAATCAATTAAAAAAAACACTGATGACAACTTATGATGAAGAGAATGTGGGGTAAAGGGAACACATTGCTGGTGGGAGGCAAACTGGTACAGCCCTTTGGATATCAGTTTGGCAATTTCTCAGAAAATTATGAAACAACCTACCTCAAGACACAGCAATACCACTTTTGAGTATATACCCAAAGGATACTCAATAGTACCACAAGGACATGTACTCAGCTATATTTATAGCAACATTGTTTGTCATAGCCAGAACCTGGAAGCAACATAAATGCCCCTCAGCCAGAGAATGGATAAGGAAAATGTGATACATTTACACAATAAAGTACTACACAGCACCAAAAAAAATGACATCTTGAAATTTTCAGGCAAATGGATGGATCTAGAAAACATCATATTGAGTGAGGTAACCCAGACCCAGAAAGACAAGGTAAAAGAAGAGAGAAGAGAAAGGGAGGGGAGGGGAGAAAAAAAATATATCAATAAAAACAAAAAATGTTTTAAAAAGAAAACCAAAATTAAAAGATAAATTTAAAACAGGTTTTCTTGAGATTTGTTTTGAATAATATGGGGTCATTAAAATACTCTGTTTTAAAAAACAAGGAGGACTGGGAGATAGAGTGCTTGTGTGAAGCCCAGTTGTGATACTAGGTTCACATACCAATATCACGAAAAGGGGTGGGGTGGAATGGTTCCATGGCTAAAAGCACCTGTCTGACAAGCCCAATGACATGAATTTGATCCCCAGAAATCACACAGTAGAAAGAATCAACTCATGAAAGTTGTCCTTTGACCACCATGTGTATATACTCATGTGCACATGCATGATGCATTTATTTGCATACACACACACAATTAATTTTTAAAGAAGATGATGATGATGATTTCCATGGTAAAATAAGAGTAAAAATTGTTTGGTATTTAAGCAATTCTTGGGGATGCTCATTGAAACACTGAGTAAATGAGCTGAATTTTGACTGGTGTAGTATTAGCCAACAAAATTATTTTGTTGTGAAACATTTACTCTCATCTATCAAACTTACTTTAGGAAATGCAGATTGTGAAACTCATAATTACATTCCCTCTTTCTTAAAGATCACACCAAGTATTACACTTTGTTATCAAATTACTACCATATGGTTTAGGGTTCATTAAAGCAAATTAGCATCCTAAATTTGTTGTGTCTACAGTTCTCCTTTGAGGTTGGTTGTGCAAGTCATCCTAACCTTCAGCATCTAGAGAACCAACTATACAATTTATATATCATGAAGTTCTTAACCAAGAATCATTTCATTTGCCAGAATTTTGGCTGGCAGCCTTGCATTGACTCATGTGTTTCTCATATGTGTGTTGCTTTTCTCGGGCTCAACTTTAGAATGGTAATACTTAAAATAATCTACCCAAGAACGCAAAAGGATGCTGTAAATTACCCAGTGATACTGCTCACGCACAGCAAAAAAAGAGAGAGAGCCATGGAAAAGAACATCTATTTTGATAAAGAACAAAACCTCCTGGCCAAACTTAAAACATTAAAATCTGATTTGCAGCTGCTTCTATTGTTCTGCAAAAAACAGAAAGACAGTAAAAGCATAGAGCTGGAATAAGGTTCTGGATGCCATAGCAACGGCATATTCCGTGATGGCATTATGTACCACCTGGCATGCTCCTGACTAAAGTGTAATATTTTGTCTCAGGATTAACCAAAATGGGACAAAACATAGACAGAAAGCAACAATCACATTAAAGCAACCTAGCAGTTGGAGCATTGGGCATCAATCATTTTTATTTTCCTAATAATGTCTTTTGTGCTACCAGATGTTAGCACCATATCAAGATTGATGAGTAGAGCCAAACTTTGAAGTGTTCAAAGAGTAAAAGAAAAAAAATGTGCTTTATAAACCTGCTAAGAAGATGTTACTGAAATGTATCTCAGTAAGAAACTCTAGCTAAACCTTCAGTTTATGTGATCAACAGAAGGCTGGAATAGAGGAAACATAAAGGAAGACTGGCTATGACCTTGAACAATGCGTCTCTGCTCTCCTACCTTCAAACACAGTGCTTTTGAGACGGAGGTACATGGCATTTCACAGTATTAGTGCTGAACCAACCAGATCAGTAAAAAATAATAATAGTAATAATAATAATAATAATGATCCAGAAATAAACTGACAAACCTGTGACCACCTCATTTTTGATAAGGATGCAAAAACATGCAGTGGAATAAGACATGCATGGCTGGTAAAACTGAAAACTGAGTATCTACCTCTAGAAGAATCAAATTAGATCCATGTCTTTCACCCTATACAAAATCAACTCCAAGAAGATCAAAAGAGCTTAATCTAAACCCTAAAACATTCAAACTTCTACATGGAATATTTCTCAAGATGTTGGGGTAGGAAAACACCCTGAAAAGAATCCAGGGGTCACCATGCTTGTGAGGTACCCCCTCATTGTTCTTCTGCTCCCATCTTTACAACCTCCGGCCTAGCTCCAGAGCTGTGATTTTGGAGACTTCTTTGCCTGTTCCAGTTAAATAGCTCACTCACCAGCTTTACCTGAACTTGTTCTGGTCATGCAGCTCCTCCATTGGCCCAGTCTATGGATGGACAGGCTCTCATACCAGACACACGACCAACAAATAAAGTCAACATTCCCAGGTCATGTTATAAAAGCAAAAATAGCATGAATAGGAAGCCTGGATGTCTTCTATCAAATTGTTCCCTAATGAGAACTTAACTATTTGTTCAGGACTTTAACAGATATCGTTTAAAAGTGTAAGGCATGGTGATAGATATGGGTCTATTTTCATTCTTCTACAGGTTGACATCCAGTTGTGCCAGCACCATTTGTTGAAGATGCTTTCTTTCTTCCATTGTATACTTTTAGCTCCTTTATCGAAAATGAGGTGTTCATAGGTTTGTGGGTTAAAATCCGGGTCTTCTATACGATTCTCAAAACAACTTTGAGATATCATGTTATACCTGTCAGAATGGCTAAAATCAAAAACACCAATGATAGCCTTTGCTGGAGAGGTTGTGGAGAAAGGGGTACCCTCATCCATTGCTGGTGGGAATGCAAACTTGTGCAACCACTTTGGAAATCAGTGTGGCGATTTCTCAGGAAATTTGGGATCAACCTACCCCTGGACCCAACAATACCACTCTTGGGGAATATACCCAAGAGATGCCCTATCATATGATAAAAGCATTTGTTCAACTATGTTCATAGCAGCATTATTTGTAATAGCCAGAACCTGGAAACAACCTAGATGTCCTTCAATGGAAGAATGGATGAAGAAAGTGTGGAATATATACACATTAGAGTACTACTCTGTGGTAAAAAACAATGACTTCTCGAATTTTGCATGCAAATGGATGGAAATAGAAAATACTATCCTGAGTGAGGTAACCCAGACCCAAAAAGAAGATCATGGGATGTACTCACTCATAATTGGTTTCTAGCCATGGATAGGGGGCCACTGAGTCTATAATTTGTGGTCCTAAAGAAGCTAAACAAGAGGGCAAACCCAAGGAAAAACATATAGTTATCCTCCTGGCTATGGGAAATAGACAAGATTGCCAGGCAAATAATTGGAATCTTGGGGGTGGAGTGGGATGGGGGTAAGGGGAGATGGAGAGAGAAAAGTGTGAAGGAGAGGATGAGGGGAACTTGGGGAAACGGGATGATTGGGGATATAGGAAGGTTGGATAGGGGAGCAGGGAAACTCATATCTTAGTTAAGGGAGCCACCTAAGGGTTGGCAAGAGACTTGAACTTGGAGTGGCTACCAGATGCCCAGAGCAATGTCCCCAGTTAGTTCCTTGGGCACCTGACGATAGGGAACCTGAAATGAACCTATCCTATAGCCATACTGATGAATATCTTGCCTATCACCATAGAACCTTCAACTAGCGATGGATGGAGATAGAGACAGAGACCCACACTGGAACACCGGACTGAGCTCCCAAGGTCCTAATGAGGAGCAGGAGGGAGAACATAAACTCTGTGTATTCTTAAAGGAGAAAGCCAGAGATGGCTGGTGACAGACAATGTATATATGCCCCACAATGTTTGGAGTGTTCCATATAGAAGACATTCTCAGTGACTAGATGCATATTGAGTACATACCAATATTTTCGGGGTTGAATTTAAGTCTACACTTCTATACTTGGGTAGATTGTCTAAAGCTATTGTTGGTATACAGATAGAAATTTTCAAGACCTTTATTTTGTGGTTGGTTCAGCACTAATACTGTGAAATGCCATGTACACTTTTGGGTCTGGGTTACCTCACTCCACACTGTCTGATTATTTTGAAGTTAAGCACAGACATGTGAGTGTGAGTAACAGGGAAGTGTGTCACTGTCAGGCAGACATCAGAAGAGCCAAAGTCTCATTTGCCAAATGGCTTCTCTAGTGCTTCTGTGATCAGGGAAGCACATGTGGAAACAGGCTGTATCCGTGAGTGCCCATGAGTCACTCCCTGAGGACTCCAAGTGCTGTTAGTCAATGTTAGACCTGAAATCCAAAAGGAAAACTCCTAGTACATTACAGGGAGTTGAGCTGTTGGTTACCATAGCATAATTTAGCCTCTCTTTTCTGGTTAGAAAAAATGATAACCCCTTTTTAAAGCACAAAGTACATGCCATAGTAAATGTTATTCCACCTTTGCTTCAGCACAATCCCACCATCAAAATGTCTTTCATTTCCATTAACAAGGAAGAAAATTGTGTGTCAGAGAGGAAAAGCAACTTGCCCAAGTGGGAGCAGATGGGAAATGACTACGTCACAATGCCAAACCAGGTTCTGAATCATGCTTTTCGCCGTCCAGACAGCCTGTTCTTGAGGAGGATTCTAGCCAGATTAAATTTTTTAAATATGTAACACAAAATTGTGATGAAGTAGTTGTGTAATTTCTACCAAAAAAAAGAACTCAGTTTTTAAAAAAAAATCTTCCCATAAATGCAAATCGAAAAGCAATTTCTTCGTTATCTGTGGCCTTTTGTGGTCTCACATGAACTCTTGGGTTGGGTTTTCTAGATCTGTGTAAAATGCCATCAGAATTTTGATGAGTATTTTATGGAATCTCTAGGTTGAATTTAGTAGTATAGTCATTTTCACGATATTAATTCTGCTAATCCGGGAGCATGGAAGTTCTTTCCATAGCCTTGTATCTCTTTCAGTGTCGTCTTACAATGTCTTGGAGTATGTGGTGCAGAAGTCTTTCACTGCTTTAGGTTGATTTATTCTTTGTTGCCTTTTATATTTGTTGGAGCTATTATTAATGATATATTTTTCCTGATTTCTTTCTCTGAGAGCTCACTGGTGATACGTAGGAAGGTTGCTTTTTACATTGATTTTATATCCAGAAACTTCACTATTAGTTACTAGATGAGAGAGTTTTTTAAGAAGAAAGAACACAGCTGGGGATATGATAGTACTTGGCCTTAAGTTATACTACAAAGCTATAATAACAAAGACAATATGGTAACAACATAGAAATAGATCAGTAAAAATAATAATAATAGTAATAATAATAATGATGATGATCCAGAAATAAACTGACAAACCTGTGACCACCTCATTTTTGATAAGGATGCAAAAACATGCAGTGGAATAAGACATGCATGGCTGGTAAAACTGAAAACTGAGTATCTACCTCTAGAAGAATCAAATTAGATCCATGTCTTTCACCCTATACAAAATCAACTCCAAGAAGATCAAAAGAGCTTAATCTAAACCCTAAAACATTCAAACTTCTACATGGAATATTTCTCAAGATGTTGGGGTAGGAAAACACCCTGAAAAGAATCCAGGGGTCACCATGCTTGTGAGGTACCCCCCCCATTGTTCTTCTGCTCCCATCTTTACAACCTCCGGCCTAGCTCCAGAGCTGTGATTTTGGAGACTTCTTTGCCTGTTCCAGTTAAATAGCTCACTCACCAGCTTTACCTGAACTTGTTCTGGTCATGCAGCTCCTCCATTGGCCCAGTCTATGGATGGACAGGCTCTCATACCAGACACACGACCAACAAATAAAGTCAACATTCCCAGGTCATGTTATAAAAGCAAAAATAGCATGAATAGGAAGCCTGGATGTCTTCTATCAAATTGTTCCCTAATGAGAACTACCAAGATGAACTCTAGGACACAGAATTTATAAGGAAAAATTATTAAATTTATCAAAGAATTCAAAGAATTTAAGGGGACATGAACAAACACTTTAATTCCAAGAGAATAACAAGAAATGACTTTGTGTTGTTCAAGAAAACACAAATACATGGCCAAGTTAAATGACATTTGAAAAACAAATTCAATAAATAGATAAAAACATTTCAGACAGCACAAGCTAAATGAAAGCTGAACTGAAGAAATCAGTATCCCAATTAGAAACTTAGTTAAATGAATCAAGCAGAAGAAAGAATATGAGGACTTGAAGACAAAGACAGAAGATATAGACCAAATGAGCAGAGGATGTAAAAAAGAAAAATGTTTGAAGCACACAAAAAAAGCACTCAAGAAATGTGAGACACCATCAAACAATGAAATCTTGGCAATTCCAGAGGCTACACCCTTAAAGTCTCCCCAACATGACTGCCTAAACACGAGGTAAATAAGAACAACAGAAGGCATGCCAAAGTAGACAGGGGAAAACAAGGAGACCTTGTCCCTACACACAGCAAACTACAAAAGACTAAGGCACGCTGAGAGTGGAAGAAACGGTGCGTTTTCCAGGGAAGTGCACGCCAACTGGTTATCCACTACCAAATGGTCATCAATGAAAGCACACATGCAAGTAACATTCTACAGACTGAGCAGGCTAGACTTAGGAAAATAGATGTGTACAGATATACATATACGCATGTAACTGCAATAATGAGAAAAGAGACCAATAATCTGAAAGGAAGGAGGAGTTTATGGGAAAGTTTGGGTGGAGGAAAGGGAAGGGGGAAATGGTGTGCTTATATTATTGTCCTAAAAATAAAGAAAAAAAATCAAGTCTTTGAATTAGAGACAGAGAAGAAGGACAAGATCTCAGGACAATGGCAGCAAGATCATAGAAAAAACTTCCCCAATCTAAAGAAAGAATCACCCATACAGATACAAGAACCCTGACTTGACAAGACCAGAAAATGGTCTCCCCAACATATCATAGCTAAAGCACTAAATATACAGAATATATATATTGAAAGTTGCAAGGGAAAAAATATATCACAGTACAAGAGGCAGACCCCCCCAAGGGTTTCCTTCTGACCTACACATACATCATAATGCACACCATGCCACACACATGACCATATTCAACCCCTCACACACACACACACACACGTCTTGTAAGCCTGCCATCACCTCAGTACAGCGCGTGTTCAAAAGGTACCTGTATTTTGAGTCAATGGACAAGCAAGAAAATGTCCACCATTCTCACTTTGAATCTGTGACCTTCAACTCTGAATGCAATCTCTGCACAACTAAGGACACCGGTTTCCAGAGTCGCTAACCTTCACAGTACAGACCGTCCTTATCACAGTGCAGATGGTCACCACAGCCTCACCTTTGCTCTTCAGTGCTATCTCTGAATAGTTTTGTTCCATGATGCTTTGTTTGGGCTTTTTTTTTTTTTTACATTAGTCATTTGATTATATACTATGGTTTCTGATTTTATGTGTTTATGACATGCGTGCATATGTGTGTGTGTGTGTTTCTGGTGCTTTTTCTTTGATTTTTTATTGTTTTTATTTTATTCTTGTTTTTTTATTATTTGCCTGTTTGTTTTCTATTTCTTTACTTTTTTTTTTTTTTTTTTTTTTTTTTTTTTTGGTTTTTCGAGACAGGGTTTCTCTGTGGCTTTGGAGCCTGTCCTAGAACTAGCTCTGTAGACCAGGCTGGTCTCGAACTCACAGAGATCCGCCTGCCTCTGCCTCCCAAGTGCTAGGATTAAAGGCGTGCGCCACCACCGCCCGGCTTGTTTGTTTTCTAAAGAGAGGAAAAAGTGTGACATTGGATGGGTAGTGATGGGTGGAGTGGAGGGATCGGGTATTAGATGAGAAGAGGGAAACTATTCAGAAGATACTGTGTGAGAAAAAAATTATAGAACCAAGAACCATTCCTATTTAGCTCTAAACCCACACCAGGGCACAGGACAGGGTACTGCTGATGGTTAGTGTCTAAAGAAAATGCCCTCCTCCCCGCTTCCCCCGTGTCCAGTGCCATCAGGCTAAGCAGCACACTGTAAAGACTAGCTGGACCTGGAAGTGCTTCCTCCTGTGAAAGTGATCCTCCTCTGCCCTCACGTGGCCAAGAGAGACATCACACGTACTGTTAAAGCAGAGGCAAAGGCTATTCTGAGATGATATATGTCCATGATAAAGCAAGGGGCAGAGTGATGCTCATACTATCATTGTGGAGAAAGGCCGGGATGTACGTAGTGGAAGCTCTGCTTGGGTCTGTGACATGATGAAGGAAATCCTAGAAAGACACCAAAATAACACATGGAGCAGGGAAGGGCACAACAGAAATGCATGGTGAGCAAGGGATTATTTCCAGAGCATATATTTTAGAATTTAGAATTATGAAGCTGGAGAGATGGCTGATTGGTTTAGGAGCACTTGCTGCTCTTGAAAGAGGACCTGGGCTCAGTTTCCAGCCACTATATGGTGGTGCACAGCCATCTGTAACTCCAGTTCCAGGGAAGTCAACACAAAAATAAAATAAAAAATTTAATTCAAATCTAGAATTACACACACAAAAAAAAAATTCAATTTCATGTTACATTTACCAGTGTCAACCAGAAGCAACTTCTCCATATGGAAATAGAATGTCTCAGTGGATAGTCCATGCCTGAGCTGCTGGGAATAATGTCTTATAATGACAGTTCTGTGCGCAGGTGGCAGTACATTTTAATAATAAGATTACATGGTTCTTGCATTCACTTGCATCATGGATGCAAACACATACACACACACACACATGTGCACATGGAGAAAGTGATGATAAATATAAATTTTAAAAATAAAATGCATGCTATCATACCAAATGTAGATAAAAATTATTTACCTCTTTGGCTTTTTAATTCTATATTAGGAACTATTAGCTAAAGATGTCAATGCAACATTGTATGACAGACTAAGGTCCCCACACCAACTTCTAATTAATGCTTAGTCCCAGGCCCTAAGATGTCACCTTCCTAACCACAGCTCTCTGTTGTGTATAAAAACAGTCCCCACACAGCCGGTAGGGGACGAGAGGGTAGTGTTTCTGTGACCTCTTCCGGCAAAAGGTATTCATGTGCTTGTCCTGGAGAATGAGGATATGAAAACCAAGCATGGTGTGACACATTCTGAAAGTAAGAATTTAGTGGATCTGAACACACACCAACAGTGGCAGGCCAGAGTTCCCCTCGACACAAGCGCATTTATTCTCTCAAAAAGAAAGCCAACCCCGGTCAAGAAGAAAAAAAATGCGCTCACTCACCAGTGAAATCCGTGCTCACCCCTCAACCTAGAAGAAGTCTGAAGGTCTTCCAGACCCATGACATGGCGAGGGACTCCAAGGGCACTGATGTCATTGGACAACTCATTCAAGTGTCTTCTGTCCAGTCTAATGGGACATTGACCTCCAAATTCCTCACTAAAAGTTCTCATTCTACAGGCCATGTCAGATATCATAGAATTCAGTTGTTATCCTGAATCCCATAAACAAATGGCATTTTTCGTAATGAGATAATAGGAACTTAATCATGTGTGGTTGCAGGGTCCTAAGAAGAAATCGCCTGGCATGGTAGTGCATGCCTTTAGTCTCAACACTCAAGGAGGAGATCAGGGATAGTCATATTTCTGGGAGTTGGAGGCAGCCAGGTCTACATAAATGGCTCCAGGCTAGCCATAGTGAGACCTTTTCTCAAAAACAGAAACAGAAAGAAACTGCTTTTTTCAGTAAATGGAAACCCCACAAGAAATTATAAAGTGCTGTGTCCCTTCTGTGTGCAAAGTGTAAAATCTGGCTTTGGTATGCCAGAAAAACACTAAAGACAAATTCAGAAACCTACTAACCAGTGAGTGTAGTGCAGATAGGAACAGAAGGGAATATAACATTAGCATAATAAAGCCCACAAAAACTAACAGTTTTGTGTACAATACTTTAAAAGCCATATTAAATGAATTTAAAATAATATTAGTAGAAATGAGCAGTTAGGAAATTCTCATGCATTTTGATTAATAAATTAACCTTTTGACCTGTGCTGGAGCCAGCAAGTCAGCAACCTCTACAGGAGCAGACTCAAACCAGCGACCTCCACCAGAGGAGACCTGAGCCAGTGACCAGCATGGGACCAGGCCTGAGAAAGTGACCTCCATCAGAACTGGCCCAAGCTGGTAACCTCCACAGGAGCAGGCCCAAACCAATGACCTTCATGGGACCAAGTCCAGGCCAGCAACTTCTGTGGGAGCAGGCACAAGCCAGCAACCTAAACAGGGCTAAGCCCAAGCCAATGACCTACACAGGAGCAGGGTGAGCTAAGGACATACACAGGAGCAGGAACGAGCCAGCAATATCTGCAGAAGGAGGTCCAAGCAAGCAACTTCCAAACAACCTCCAGGATTGCGGAGCTAACTCCGGGAGCACCAAACGACCTCTAGGAATGCCAGTAACCTCTGGATTGTGACTCAGACTCCACCATGAGGAGCAACCATCTGAGCCTTGGATTCACTGGAACCTGGAAGACTGATCACCAGACACAGCCCCAACTACACCCATCAGAGGAAAAGATGGGTAGACAAGAGAAGAACACACTCAACACCACAAAGAGCAACACGACACCAACAAAAACTAGTGGCTCTAAAACAGCAAGACTTGAACACTCCAATAGAGATGAAGCAGAAGAAAATGACCTAAAAATAACTTTAGGAGAATGTTTGAGGCCCTTAAAGAGGAAATGAAACATTCTCTCAAAGAAATGGAAGAGCCGGGCGGTGGTGGTGCACGCCTTTAATCCCAGCACTTGGGAGGCAGAGGCAGGCGGATCTCTGTGAGTTCGAGACCAGCCTGGTCTACAAGAGCTAGTTCCAGGACAGGCTCCAAAAACCACAGAGAAACCCTGTCTCGAAAAACCAAAAAAAAAGAAAAAAAGAAAAAAAAGAAATGGAAGAAAAGACAAACAAAAAATTGAAAGAAAAAGCAACAAATAACTTAAAGAAAACAAAGAAAAAGCAATCAGATGAAAGAAATAATTCAAGACTTGAAAACTGAAACAGAGGCAATAAAGAAAACACAAACTGAGAGAATTCTAGAAATGAAAGGAATATTGCCAAACTCTTTTCATGAGGCTACAATTACCCTGATACCCAAAACACACAAAGACATTACTTAGAAAGAGAATAAAAGACCAATCTCACTCACAAACATCAATGCAAAAATACTCAATAAAATACTGGCAACCCAAATCCAAGAACACATCAGAAAAATCACCCACCATGACCAAGTAGGCTTCATCCCAGAGATGTAGGGATGGTTTAATGTAAGAAAATCTGTAAATGTAATCTACCATATAAACAAACTGAAAAAAAAAACAACATAATTATCTCAGGAGCTGCTGAAAAAGCTTTCAACAAAATACAACATCCCTTCATGATAAAGGTCTTGGAGGGAGCAGGGATACAAGGAACATACCTAAACATAATAAAGGCAATATACAGCAAGCCAACAGCAAAGATCAAACTAAATGGAGAGAAACTCAAAGCAATCCCACTGAAATCAGGAACAAGACAAGGTTGTCCACTCTCTCCATATCTATTCAGCATCGTACTTGAGGTCCTAACTAGAACAATAAGACAACAAAAGGAGATCAAGGGGATACAAATTTGAAAAGAAGTCAAACTTTAGATATTTGCTGATGATAAGATAGTTTACATAAATGACCCCAAAAATTTTACCAAGAAACTTCCACAACTCTTAAATACCTTCAGTAATATAGCAGGATACAAAATTAACTCAAAAAAATCAGTAGCTCTCCTTTACACAGATGATAAATCGACTGAGAAAGAAATCAGAGAAACAACACCCTTCACAATAACCACAAATAACATAAAATATCTTGGAGTAACTCTAACAAGTGTAACAAGTGGAAGACCTGTATGACAAGAACTTTAAATCCTTGAAGAAAGAAATTGAAGAAGACACCAGAAAAATGGAAAGATTCCCCAAGCTCTTGGGTAGGTAAAATTAACATCATAAATAAAAATAACAATCTTACTAAAAGCAATCTACAGATTCAACACAATGCCCATCAAAATCACAGAAAAATTTCTCACAGACTTCAAAAGAACGGTACTCAACTTCATATGGAAAAGTAAAAAAAACAGACTCACCAATGGATATCAATCCACATACCTACGAATACCTGATTTTTGACAAAGAAGCAAAAAATATAAAATGGAAAAATGAGTGCATATTCAGCAAATGGTGCTGTCATAACTGGATATCAACATGTAGAAGAAAGAAAATAGATCCATAACTATCACCATGCACAAATTCAAATACAAATTGATCAAAGACCTAACATAAATCCATCCACACTGAACCTCATAGAAGAGAAAGTGGGACACACACTTGAATGCATTGACACAGGAGACTACTTCCTAAATATAACACCAGTAGCACAGACACTGAGAGAAACAATTAATAAATGGGACCTCCTGAAACTGAAAAGCTGTAAAGCAAAGTCTGTCAGCAAGACAAAATGGCAGCCTACAAAATGGGAAAAGGTCTTTACCACATCGGACAGAGGGCTGATCTCCAAAGTATACAAAGAACTCAAGAAATTGGTCATCAAAAGAACAAATAGTCCAATAAAAAATGGAGTGCAGACCTAAACAGAGAACTCTCAACAGAGAAATCTAAAATGGCTGAAAGACACTTAAGGAAATGCTCAATATCCTTAGTCATCAGAAAAATGCAAATTAAAACAACTCTGAGATTCCATCTTATACCTGTCAGAATGGCCAAGATCAAAAACACTCATAACAACTTATGCTAGAGAGGTTGTGGGGTAAAGGGAACACTGTGCATTGCTGGTGGAAGTGCAAACTGGTACAGCTGCTTTGGAAATCAGTATGGCAATTTCTCAGAAAATTAGGAAACAACCTTCCTCAAGACCCAGTAATACCACTTTTGGATATATATCCAAAGGATGCTCAACCGTGCCACAAGGACATGTGCTCAGCTATATTCATAGCAGCATTGTTTGTCGTAGCCAGAACCTGGAAACAATCTAATTGTCCCTCAACTGAAAAATGGATAAAGAAGATGTGGTACATTTACACAATGGAGTACTACACAGTGGAAAATTGAAATTTGTGGGCAAAATGGATAGGTCTAGAAATGGATAGGTCTAGAAAGCATCATATTAAGTAAGGTAACCCAGATCCAGAAAGATAAATATAATATGTACTCACTCATAAGTAGCTTTTAGACATAAAGCAAAGATAAACCAGCCTACGATTCACAGTCCCAGTGAACCTAGACAACAAAGAGGACCCTAATTTACATGGGAAGTAGAAAAATAAAATCTCCTGAATAAATTGGGAGCGTGGGAATTATGGGAGAGGGTAGAAGGGGAAGGAGGAGGAAGGGAGGGGAGTGGAGAAAAATTTATAGCTCAATAAAAACAACTTAAAATTAATTAATTAATTAACCTTTTAGATGCACTCATTACTATTTCACATAAAGACACCAACTGTTTCTCCTAATTAAAGACTCTACAAAGGTCTCAAGTTCCTTTTGAGTTTTTGTTTCATTTTGTTTTGGTTTTGTTACAGCACCAAAAAAACATAGCAAAGAAACAGAAGCTAACAGTAAGATGTTGCAAGGGAAATTTTTTTTTTTTACTTTACATCCAGGAAAAAACTTTCAGTCCCCTCCAAGGTAAGAGAATGAAGTGGCCAAGACTAAAAGCCAGGGGGCCTTTTTATACTCAAACTCAAGCCTGGGTTGCATAACAAGTGATTACAAAACAGAATTTTTGCAGTTAGTAATTTAGTTAGCTATCAGCCAGTTCTTGTAACAAAGCATAAAACAGTGGAAACAATTGATGGTGTGTAAATCACAAGAGAATAGAGGAAGAACAAATCAAAAGAACACATTGACCTTTAGCTGAGGACATGAGAAGAGAAAAGCACCTTAAGGAACAATGTAGAAATAAACCAAAGTCTAACATTGTTTAACTAAAAAGGAAGAAAAAATGGAGCCTACTGACCCTTAACAGTTTTGTTTTGTTTTCTATCTTCTTTGGGCAAGTATTACTGTTTTTTTTTATTTTTTTATTTTATTTTTTTTTTTTTTTTTTTGGTTTTTCGAGACAGGGTTTCTCTGTGGTTTTGTAGCCTGTCCTGGAACTAGCTCTGTAGACCAGGCTGGTCTCGAACTCACAGAGATCCGCCTGCCTCTGCCTCCCAAGTGCTGGGATTAAAGGCGTGCGCCACCACCGCCCGGCAGTATTACTGTTTTATAGACCAGAAAGAACTCAATCCCACAGCCACTACTGTCTTTCCCTCAACTTAAAGGTTTATCATACCAGAGCACAAACATTATTGAAGAGGCTGTCTTCATGGTTAAACACACAAAAAGGGTCCTCTTTGGTCTTGGGTAAGCCACTTTGTATATCGTTTCCCAGAAAGCAATTCTTGTTGTGTGGTATCAGGTTGCACATACTTCAATTAGCTGCATAATTCTGCCATTCTATGGCTCTAGTTGGGTAAAAAAAACACTCCAGTTTTTCTGCCTAGGGAATGCTTTATGGGCCTCGGTTGAAACTAGAACCTGTACCCCATCTGCCCATCTGTATTCTTCCCCTCTCTCTCTTTCTCTCTTTCTCTCTCTCAATTTTATTATTTTATGCCTGTAAGTTTTTTGCCTGCATGTATGTCGCTGGGTGTACCACATGCATGCCAGGTACCCTAGGAGACCAGAAGAGGCCTCGTATCTCCTGGAACTGGAGTTACAGTTGCCTGTCAGCTGCTATGAGGGTAGTAGGAACCAAACCCAGGTCCTCTGGAAGAGGAGAGTGGATAGTGCACTTAGCCGCACTTCCCAGCCTTCACTCTCTCCCTTCTCAGCCCATGCCCCAAACACCTCCATGATGCTCTCCGATCATCCGTCTTCCTCTGCACTTTCTACAGCCTCTCTGCCTCTGCCTGCCTTTTACTGTGGTGTTACCCGTGCAGAAGAATATATGTAATATATGTGAAGTCTAACCTACCAAAATGATCCCCAGAGTTATACCATGCATTTAAAAAAATAAATAAAACTTCCCTGTAACTGTAGGTTCCCGTAAGACGTAACTATGGTTGCAAATACATCCATGGCCTTTTCTGCTGTTTTATCATAGTTTTGTCTGCATGTATGTCTGTGCGCCACAGGTGTGCCTGCTGCCTACAAAAGTCAGAAGAAGGTATTGTGTTGTGGGAGCTGCAGGCTGCGTTCCTGCCACCCAGCTCCCGGTTGCCTGGCTAGCTTATGCCCCAAAATAACAACACACAAACTGTATTCATTTAAACACTGCCTGGCCCATTTCTATTAATGTGTGTAGCACCGAGGTGCGCTTACCGGGAAGATTCTAGCCTACGTCCATCCTGGGTCGGAGCTTCATCACGTCTGCCCGGGAGAGGGGAACATGGCGTCTGAGCTCACTTCCTCTTCCTCCCAGCATTCTGTTCTGTTTACTCCACCCACCTATGTTCTAACCTATGAGGGCCAAGCAGTTTCTTTATTTTTTAACCAATGACCTTCCTTCATCAGTATTGGATATGCTGGAACTGGGGTTGCAGATGATTCTGAGCCATTGTGTAATGAGGACTGAACCCCAGTCCTCTGGAAGAGCAGCCAGTGCTCTTAACTGCTGAGACATCTCTTCAGCCCCTATTTTGGGGGTCTTGAGACCAGTTCTTGTGTAACTTGGGGTATCCTCATTATGTAACCATGATAGTTAATGTTGGCTTCAACTGGGTCATGGGTTAACTAAAAAACAAATACCTGAGCATGTCTATAAGAGATTTTCTTGATTTACTAAAGGTGAAGAGGGAAGATCTACCCTAAACACGGGCGGCATCACCTGTCAGCAGTCCAGATTAAAGAGAGCTCAAAAGAAAAATCTCACGCTATTTGCCTGCTTGCTTTCATGACAGCTGATGAGTTCATCTACTGTGCTGCTGCTACAGTG
Organism: Chionomys nivalis; assembly: GCF_950005125.1. Lineage (NCBI taxonomy): Eukaryota > Metazoa > Chordata > Mammalia > Rodentia > Cricetidae > Chionomys > Chionomys nivalis. The sequence goes on along the minus strand of NC_080102.1, from coordinate 46,445,097 downwards.
GCTACTACTACTGCTTCTTTATTTGCTGGTATCAGAGTCCAGCTTCTTCAAACTTTCCAATGTGTACTAAATCCTTTTTCATTTCTGTGAAGAGACATATGACCATGGCAACTCTTCTAAAGGAAACATTTAATTGTGGTGGCTCGCTTACAGTTCAGAGGTTCAGTCCATCATGGCAGAGAGCACGGCAGCAGGCAGGCAGGAAAAGGAGCTGAGAGGTCTTACATCTTGCAGGCAACAGGAAGTTGACTGACTATCACACTAAGGGAAGCTTGAGAAAAAAAGAGACCTCAAAGCTCTTCCCCACAGTGACATACTTCCTCCAACAAGGCCACACCTCCTAAAAGTGCCACCACAATGGGGCTCAATCTGTCAAGGCAGAAGGCAGGGTTTGCAGAAAGAAAACAAAATATCAGAAAAGCAAGCAGATTTTTATATGACAGTCAATGGGGTGGGAACCTGAACTGACATAGGAATCCAGGAGCAAGAGGACCTTACCAGAGGTATTTGACCTTTGGGGGAAGATTAAGGGAGGTTCCTTGAGGACTGAGGGAGGTTCTTGGTGAACAGGAACTACTTGAAGAGATCTGCTTTTCTGGTAAACAGAAATCTTTAGGCTTGTTTACCCAGTAGCTATCCTTCTGTTTATTGGGCCAGAGTCCTTCTGTTTAGGATGATGTCATCTGCATTGCCATATGATGGGGGAGGGGCTTTGGACCTGACAATATATATATTGTTCTGTTGCTTCTGTTCCTCTAGAAGATTCTGATTAACTGAGTTGTCATTCACAACCTTAAACTCCTGACCTGTTCAAGGTGAATCCTCCAAGTCAACTCCCTGGAACTTACAAGAATTCTTTGAGTTTGTGAAAACGTAAGTTTTAGATACATTAGCATTTCCACTGTTTATAATCTGTACTGAAATTTACATGGTATAAATGGCAGGATATTTATGCCAGAAATGACCATGACAGATGTTTTTTGCACAATGAAAAGTATTTTTTTATTTTATTTTTTTTATTGAAAAAAAAATTTTCCCACTTCCTCCTCGCCTCCCATTTCCCTCCCCCTCCTCCCGCCCCTCTCCCCCTCCTCCCACTCCTCTTCTCCTCCCTCTCCAGTCCCAAGAGCAGTCAGGGTTCCCTGCCCTGTGGAAAGTCCAAGGTCCACCCCCCTCCATCCAGGTCTAGAAAGGTGACCATCCAAACTGTCTAGGCTCCCACAAAGCCAGAACATGAAGTAGGATCAAAACCCTGTGCCATTCTCCTTGGCCTCTCGTCAGCTCTCATTGTCCGCCATGTTCAGAGAGTCCGGTTTTATCCCATGCTTTTTCAGTCGCAGTCCAGCCGGCCTTGGTGAGCTCCCAATAGATCGGCCCCACTGTCTCAGTGGGTGGGTGCACCCCTCGTGGTCCTGACTTCCTTGTTCATGTTCTCCCTCCTTCTGCTCCTCATGTCCCCAGTTAGTTCCTTGGGGCACCTGAGGATAGGGAATCTGAAATGAACCTATCCTATAACCATACTGATGAATATCTTGCATATCACCATAGAACCTTCATCTAGCGATGGATGGAGATAGAGACAGAGACCCACACTGGAGCACCAGACTGAGCTCCCAAGGTTCTAATGAGAAGCAGAAGGAGGGAGAAAATGAAAAGTATTTTTGAGGTCTATAGTTAGAAAGCAACCAAAGAGAATTTAAAATCTTGAGCTTGTGGCTATGACGATAATGGTATAATATGGTATTTAGTACTCTGTCAGAGTTGGATTAATAAATTAATAGAACTTTATTGATTAATGTTAGGACTATGAACAGTAGCATAATGAGAGAGAAATCAGATAACTTGCATTTGTACACCTTAAAACACTTTCTTATACCCTGAAACATTCTTAGATCCTCACAGCTTAAGCTCTTATTTTTATATAAGTGGCCCTTAAAGCACCTGTTCTTTCCCCATCATTATGACGTCACCTTAACACCTAGGAGAAATCTGTCTTGTGAGTTTGTCTCTCTTGAGTCTGGTATCAAGGTGAACTGTGTCTAGACTTCACCTTGGTTCCTGCTGTTAAGATGGCAAAGCTATCAGTCATCAAACTGCATCAAAGATCTTGAGAAAGCCAAATTTTACCTGAGTTATTGATTAAAAATGACAGAGACTCACTTGATGGCTACCTAGACAGCCACCCCGGGGATCTCCATGGTCACTGAGGGCAGTTCTTATGGCAACGTCCATCTTTCTGCTGGAAGAGGCAGGCCTGCAGGCCCCAGAAGATCTCACAGGCTTCTGTGGAGTAAGAACTCTTGGGAGGACTTTACCTTTGTCCTAGGCAACTGAGGCAGTTGATTCCCCCAGTATCCCGTTATCCATGGTCTAAAGAGGGTCTTTGCAGCAGTTGAGGTGAACGACAGTTTTTATCAATGGCTAATGCTTTCACTAATAAAGCAAGCTGTGGGTGGAGGTTCTTCCGCTCCCATCCATCTTCTTTGGAGGAAATGGGGGTGGTGCCAGGAACTAATATGTCTCTCTATTACAAAAAGCTTTTAATAATTAAACATTTTAAATGTCATGTTCCCCAGATCTCTGAGCATTTGAGGACTGTCGGTTGGGTATATCTGAGTTATGACCACAGTATAGGATGTTATAGGTAATGGTCAGGAAAAAAGCTAAACAAAGGTGACTAGATTTAGGGTTTTGTTTTGAAAAGAAAAAAGGGGAAATGCTGTGGGATAATACTCTTGTACACTGTAAAGATTTGTGATTTGTATTCATTTAATAAAACACTGATTAGCCAGTAACCAGGCAGGAAGTATAGGCAGGGAGACCAGACTAGGAGAATTCTGGGAAGAGGAAAGGCAGAGATGCAGTCACCAGCAAGACTGAGGAAACAAGATGCGAATGCCACATTGAGAAAAGTTACCAAGCCACATGGCTAAACATAGATAAGAATTATAGGTTAATTTAAATTGTAAGAGCTAGTTAATAATAAGCCTGAGCTAATGGGTGAAACAGTATATAATTAATATAAGCCTCTGTGTGTTTCTTTGGAATTGAATGGCTGTCGGACTGGGCAGGACAGAAACTTCCATCTACAATAGTATCTGCCTGGAGAGCTGAATCCAAGATGAGAAGTTTCTAAGTTAGCTTTTGTTAATCTGAAATAGATTTTTATAACCTTAAATTTTTTTAGCAGTATATAGAATATATTTTAAAGCAGAGTTGAATCATTTATACACTATATTATAACAGTCCTAACTATATATTTTTATCATCCTTTAAAAGTATATACCAATTTAAAGTATTTCATACTTGTTTTCTTAGTCTAGAAGGAGATACAGTGAACAGAAGAGCTCATAAGGACTGTTCAAAACATATTTCTTTCACAATACATGCAGTTGAGTTTAAGTTGCATTAAAACATACATACACATACAGAGTTAAAGCTAGCCTACATTCACACATAAAGTTAAATCAAAAGTTACATGAATACTGAGTGAGAGGAAGCTGGCTTTTCCATCTATCATATCACAGCTGATGTAAAAGCATGAGGATTTTATTAATTCTGTCATGACAGGGTCTTCCAGCAGTCGGGAGGCTAGAAGACCCTGAATGTCTGGTACAGGCTATTTTTAAAGGGAAAAACCACAGAAGGAAGGGGTGTCTGGGGGTTGTTCTTTTTTTAAAAAAAAAATTATTTATTTATTTATTTATTTATTTATTATGTATACAATATTCTGTCTGTGTGTATGCCTGAAGGCCAGAAGAGGGCGCCAGACCTCTTTACAGATGGTTGTGAGCCACCATGTGGTTGCTGGGAATTGAACTCAGGACCTTTGGAAGAGCAGGCAATGCTCTTAAACACTGAGCCATCTCTCCAGCCCTGGGGGTTGTTCTTTAACTATTATGATTGGCTTATTCAAAAAGGCTATTACCAATAATTGGCTGGAGAGTGGTTGCCAGATCAGATGAGGTAAGGGAAAACATCTGAGGGTCATTTTGCCCCTTCCCAGGGACTAAGTCAAAACATCAGTAACTGAGTTGACACCTAAGGGTTATCATGCCCCTATACAGGGAGATGGAAAGTTCCCAACAAAAAGAAATTATTGACATAATCAAAAAGTCAACAGGATATCAGGTATGGCTGGATCAAGAGACTTGAGAGCAAAAGGAAGCCAGCTCTTTCCAGCTCTGGATAGTTCAGAGGAGCTGTGGAAGTGGTCTGATTCAGTGTATAGTAAGAATTCTAATGGTTCTGGGCTGGGGGGGGGGGGGGGGCGTCTGCTTTTCACATCCCAGGCCAGTTGTGTGGTGCATACCTGTAATATCAGCAGTCAGGAGGTCACAGCAAGAGGATCAGAAGGTCAAGGATATCTTTGTCCACGTAGCGAGTTGGAGGCTAGCCTTGGCTACATGAGATCCTGTCTCAAACCACAACTAAAGACAACAAACAAACAAAAGGCAGCATGATAGCAAATGTCATTGATCTCGGCCCTTGAGAGGGAGAGACGGGGGACCTTGTAGTTCCAGAGTAGCCTGGTCTATATAGTGAGTTTTCAGCCACCCAAGGGCTACACGGTGAGACCCTGTCTCAGAAACAAAGCAAAGCAGTAGGAGGTGGGGAAGAGAAGAGCGGCTTCTTGCTCCTATGGTAAGAATGACGTTTGGCCAGGGGACCATGCTCACTTCACTTGACTTCTGTTATGTTACTGCTGCCAAAACATCTGTTTTACACCGTGTTGGGGATCAGTCCTACGGCTTCTTCGTGTGTGCTGGATTAGCGTGGAATCTCCAGTCCCCGCGACATTTCTTGGTTTGTTTTTCTTCACAGCCCTCACCACTCCGTGCTGCAGAATCTGTTTCCACTTCGCTTACTTCTTTTAAAAAAATCAATTTAGAGGCTACAGAGTTGTCTCGGTGGTTAGGAACACTTGCTGCTCTTAGAAACGACCTGGATTTAATTCCCAGAACTCAAATAGCAGCTTACAATTGACTGTAACTCCAGTTCCAAGGAACCTGAGACTTCCTCAAGCATAGCACCCACACAGTACACTTAAATACGTGAAGGTAAAATATTCATAAATGCATGCATAAAAATAAATTGTGTATACATATATTATATGTACAAAAATTTAGACACATTAAAATTTCATTCACACACATAAAAATAATATAATCATTTTATTTTATTAGTGTGTGTGTGCATGCACGTGCATACGTTTGTGTGTCTGTGTGTATGTGTGTGTGTGTGTGTTAACGCAGAGTTAAAGGACTACTTTTGAGTATCAGTTCTTTCCTTCCATTGTAGAGTCTGGGTGTCAAACTCAGGTCATCAGCTTTTGACACAAACACATACAGCTTATTTTGCCAGTTGAACCATCTCATTCACCATGTTTTACTTCTTACAGTAGTGTATTTTAAGCCTTCCAGGATTGCACAGGGAGACCCTGTCTCAAAACAAAAATTCAGCAATCACAGGCACAGCACAGACAAGGTGAAGGCAGGAGGATATGGAGCTCAAGATCAGCCTAAGCTAGCCTGGGATATAAAAAATAATTCTCTCCAAAATAAGGATAAAAAATCCACAGTGTTTACCCTTTACTGAAGTACTGAAACAGAAATAGGGGCTGAAGAGATGACTCAGAAGTTACGAGCACTGGCTGCTCTTCCAGAGGTCCCGAGTTCAATTTCCAGCAACAACATGGTGGCTCACAATGTAATCTGTAATGAGATCTGGTCTTCAGGCGGAACACTGTATACATAATAAATAAATAAATAAATAAATAAATAAATAAATAAATAAATAAAACACAAGTATTATAAATAAAATATCATATTCCTTCAAAAGAAAAAAATGCCATTGATCACCTTGTAACGCTGCCCCAATATCAGATTCTCTTGCAGGCTAAGGAATAAGGATTTCTCTAGGGTTTGGTTTCCCCACATTGACCGCAGCTCTGACCTGCATGCACACCCATTTAGATTCCCAGACCTCAGAAGAACCTGGAAATGCAATGACCGAAGAGGAGCAGGGTTAATGCACAGCATTTGGACAGAAACCATGCTTGGCAAGTATCAAATGCCTTGAGTTTCTTTTTCTGGGCCCCAGAGTTGACAGCGTTATTTATGACCATAGAAATCATAAAATTGGTGCCATCTGGCCAGAGCTGTAACCTCCCTGATGACACAGATTTCCCATTCTTCTGTCGGCACAGCAAAACCAAAATAGTGGCACACATCTGCAGTCCCACTGGGGAGACTGAAACAAGCCGGAAAGTCAAGGTCATCCTCAGCTGTACAGCAGGTCTGAGGCTAGCTTGGAATACAGGAGACCCTGGAGGGTGGGCTAACATCAGAGTACAAATCCCTGGTTTATTCTGTACTTCTGTTAATCTGTAAAGGCAGGTGACTGCGAACTACAGCTCTTAGGCTCTGCTGCCACCTAGTGGCACACTGCTGTTATCTTGACACCCCGTCGTCCTCAAGGCTGGGAGGAAACACCTGCCAAAAGAAACAGGGTAAGTGCTGCTTACAGTTCCATACACATCAATCACCAATTAAGAAGATGCCCTACAGCCTTGTCTACTTCCCAGTCTACTGAAGGCATTTGTTCCCTTCTCTCAGATGACTTAGCTTTATGTCAAGTTGACTTAAAACTAGTTATCGACTCTCGATTTTGCAGAGGAGCTGGCGCCATTGGTTTCCTGTGTTGCGGTGAAGTTGCTGCTGCAGGGAGTTGGTAAACTGAGAACTTTGGCGAGCTGAGAAACCACAACATGGCAGTGACCTATGATGATGTGCACATCAACTTCACTAAGGAAGAGTGGGATTGGCTGAATCCTTCCCAGAAGAATCTCTACAAAGATGTGATGCTGGAGACCTATAGGAACCTAACTACTATAGGATACATTTGGGAAGACCTTAACACTGGAGATCATTGTCAATGTTCTAGAAGACATGCAAGGATTGAAAGAAATCAAACTGGAGAGAAGTTTTCAGTATATTCTCACTGTGGTAAAGACTTGTCTTATAACACTCATCTTCTAAGGAATGAAAAAACACATAGCAGAGAAAAATGCTGTGAAATTAAGCATTGTGATGAAGTCTTATCACAATCATCTTGAAATGCATGAAAGGGCACACACTGGAGAGAAACCCCATGAATATGGTCAAGATGATAAAGACTTTCTTTATGATACTCATCAAAGTCATAAACGAACACATACTGGAGAGAAATCATATGAATGTAATCTGCATGGTAAGGTCTTTTCTGATCACAGTCATCTTCAAAAGATTAAAAGAATATATACTAGAGAGACACCCTATGAATATAATCAATGTGGTAAAAAAAATAAAATAAAATAAAACTAGTTATCACGGGACCTAAATGGGCAGTCTTGTCCTCTTTGTGGTAACTGCCCCAGTGCCCATATTTCAGACCCCACTTCAGAGGTCAAAGATCTCATCCACACAGTGGTTTTGTGTCTTTCCTTTCTGTTGCTCAGAACATTACAGCAGCCATGCTTGTCCTGTCAAAAGGAAGATAAGACTCGAGCCAGCCTCACTGTTGTGGACAAGTTATCCACACTCTTGGGCCTCAGTTACCTCCTGTTTTGAATGAGATGAGTAACATCTGCCTCATAGAATTGTTACCATCAAATCAGAACCGGGGGGGGGGGAGGGCGGGAGGATGGTTCGCTGGGTAAAGTGCTTGCCTCGAAAACACAGATTGAGGCCGGGCGGTGGTGGCGCACGCCTTTAATCCCAGCACTTGGGAGGCAGAGGCAGGCGGATCTCTGTGAGTTCGAGACCAGCCTGGTCTACAAGAGCTAGTTCCAGGACAGGCTCCAAAGCTACAGAGAAACCCTGTTTGGGAAAAAAAAAAAAAAAAAGAGAGAGAGAGAGAAAGAAAACACAGATTGACAGCATTCACATAAAATGCTGAGCTCCAGGTTCAGCAAGAAAGCCTGTCTCAAAAAAAAAAAAAAAAATCATTGAGCACTGGAGAAATGTCTCATGTGATCGAAGTGCTTACCTTACGAGTCCTGTGAGCTGGCCTCAAACTGGCCTCAAAACTCTCTATCCTCCCAGCTCAGCTTCCTGAGGATTACAGAAGCGCAGCACCACACCCAGCACTAAAGAAACAAAATTCACTTCATGGGATCACAGTGAAGCATTGTGATGTAGTATTTGAAGAGTGTGACATCATAAGGAGACATCTAATGTTACCATGGGTTTTGCTGTGTTGGAATAATGATTTATGATATCCCGGGTCAGCTTGGTAATATAATGGTACACTGTGATGTCATAATTTAATATTGTGATGACGTAGCTCCGCATTGTTGTGCCATAATCACATGGTGATGGCGCAGTGGGGTATTGTATTGACACAATGGAACAATAGGGAATTATGATGGCACAGTGCATATAGCCATGCACAAAGGCACTGCATTAGGCAATTACATTGTACCACTGTGCTGTCACAGTGGACGTTCTAGTGTCCATGGAGCATTGTGAGATCACAGGAGCCCTGTGGAATCATAATATCACATGATGGCACAACGGAGCCTTGGATTATCTCACGTTACCTTTGTGACATCACAATGAGCCTTGTGATGTCACATTCGAGCATTGTTATAGCACAGTGGTACAATGAAATTGCCTAATGCAGTGCCTAGATTCAAACCCCAGTATGAGGTCGGGATGGGGTGGGGTGTTGATACATAGCTAGAAGCAGATGCAGGAGGAGGGTGAGGAGTACAAGGTCATCCTCAATTACATAGTGAGTCTGAGCTACATGGAACTGTCTCAAATTTAAAAATAATCCAATAAAACAAATGGAGTACAGACCTAAACAGAGAACTCTCAACAGAGGAATCTAAAATGACTGAAAGACACTTAAGGAAATGTCCAACATCCTTAGTCATCAGAGAAATGCAAATCAAAACAACTCTGAGATTCCATCTTATACCTGTAAGAATGGTCAAGATCAAAAACACTGATGACAACTTATGCTGGAGAGGTTGTGAGGTAAAGGGAACACTTCTGCATTGCTGGTGGGAGTATAAACTGGTACAACCCCTTTGGATATCAGTATGGTGATTTCTCAGAAAATTAGGAAACAACCTTCCTCAAGACCCAGCAATACCACTTTGGGTATGCATCCAAAGGATGCTCAATCGTGCCACAAGGACATGTGCTCAACCATGTTCGTAGCAGCATTGTTTGTCACAGCCAGAACCTGGAAACAACCTAAATGCCCCTCAACCAAAGAATGGATAAGGAAAATGTGGTACATTTACACTATGGAATACTACACAGCAGAAAAAAATAATGATGTTTTGAAAATTGCAGGCAAATGGATGGATTTAGAAAACATCATATTGAGTGAGGTAACCCAAACCCAGACAGATAGGTATAATATGTACTCACTCATAAGTGGTTTTTAATCATAAAGCAAAGAAAATCAGCCTATAAATCACAATCCCAGAGAACCTAGACTACAATGAGGACCCTAAGAGAGACATACATGGATCTAATCTACATGGGAAGTAGAAAAAGACAAGATTTCATGAGTAAACTGGGAGTATGGGGACCATGGAAGAGGATTGAAGGGGAGGGGGGAGGAAGGGAGGGGAGCAGAGAAAAATGTAGAGTTCAACAAAATCAATTAAAAACAGAAATAAAAAAAAATAAACATTCTGGTTTACATACACACACACAAGACTTCATGGGCATTTAAGCTAGGACATTTTGACTTAATTCTAAATTGTCTTCATTTGCTTAAACATTTAAAGCAAGTCTCTAACCAAAGCTGAGCACTGAAGTGTCAAGTGTTTGTTGGTGACTGGGAAGGACTCCTCACATTCAAATCTGTTCACCCTGGTCCTGGACTCACCGCCAGGTCATCAGACTGCTCTGTGGTAAGGTCTCAAGTCAGGTTTGCTGAGAGCCGCATCTCAAACGCTCAAGGTATGAAGTGATAGAGGATCCTTGAGTCCCTGATCTCTCCCTCCACCTTCAGTGTGTTCACACTCAAGCATATACACTCACATCCCACACTTGACAAAAAAAAATGCTTAATGGTGATGGCTAGGTATATTGAACAGACCTGGATTGGCAATACAAAAGCACAGAAACATAATGACAGATGATGGAGATATTTCTTCCTGTTTCTTTCCTCCAACGTTCCTAGGTTCTACTTTTGTGCAACAAATTGTAGAAAGGTTTGTTGGTCAGTGTTTGATTCCTGAAGTCGACTCAATACTGCTCATACTAACTCACCAAGCCTACACGAGCCCACCACAGATTAACTGGTTATAGGCAAAAACTCATTCTCAGCTCCCCATCAGCACTGGAATGTGTGTACAAATCTGTATCCACACCTGGTCTGCCTTCGTGTATTTGACTTCCAGTTTCATCTGCCTGAGTTCAAAGCCTGACACTCTCTTGGGTTCAATGTGCACAATCACCACACAGTTAGTCAGACAGCACTGGCAGAGACAAAAGGCGTCTTTTTTTTTTTCCTTTCCCAATTAGATAATCGCCTGGATACTGTGTCTGCACTCTTACTAGTTAGATGTGACCCTAGGCACAGCTGTTTGTCCTCAGCCTGGTTGGCTGTGCCCCCCAGTGTTTATGATTTGCTGGTCATCTGCCAGCCTTAATACAGGTGTCTTTGTTTGTCCTGACTAGCTGAAGCCCTAGCACAGGCGTCTGTGCCAGCTTCCCTCCCTGATTAGGGGCACTCCTGAACACACGCGCTTTTGCTCTTCCAGATTAGCAGCATCCAAGAACATAGCTGCCTGCCCTTTTCCTGACTCGCTGTGACCCAGGGCACAGGCGTGCTGCCGTGTGAGAGCATACGTGACCTTCCTGTAATATTGAACCCACGCACATTCCTTTATCTGTATTTTCATGTGTGCTGCTTGACTAGCAGAAGGAGAGAGAGAATAGAGAGAAAGAGATGAGGGAGGAAAAAAAGGACATAGAAGGAAGACGGACCACTTTATTCACTGTGTAAGAGCACAGATTGTCCCAGTGGAGTAAGAAAAGAAAGACAAGATTGTTCTCTGGTGAGGTGAATTCTCAACCTTCACCTGGGGAGAAGTGTGGAGGCACAAAAATGTGGGCCAATTTCCACTTTGTCTGACAAAGAGTTGGAGATTGCACGTCCCAACTCAGGATGTGATTGCTTGGTTCTTTTTTTTTCTTTTCTTTATTTATTTATTTATTTATTTATTAAAAATTTCCCCCTCCTCCCATTTCCCTGCCACTCTCCCCTCCCCCTCCCCCTCCCTCTCCAGTCCTAAGAGAAGTCAGGGTGCCCTGCCCTGTGGCAAGCTTTATTTATTAAAATACAAATGAAATATCACTACAGAGTGACTGGAGAAAATATTCAGTGTTGACCTCTAGTCTCCACACACATGCATTCATACACAAACATACACACACAAAAAGAATAAGAACGAATTAAAAACAGAAATAGGGCAATTGTACAGATTTGGGTAAAAATCCAACATTTCTTCAGGCTATGGACACATTGTGTGGTCCAGAATGACCAATAAAGCTCAGAAGGACACTGATGGTTTTTTGTCGCTTTGCATGTTTGTTTTTGTAAAGACCTAGTAAAGAAATGGAATGAGCAACTGAATACGGGTTTTTCTAAAATGGAGCACTAAAAGCCTTTAGAACAGGCTTGCGTGTTTCACAAGCATGCTCACACTCAGCGTCAGGAGAAACAAAGAACTATCCCTGCTGGCGTCTTCCGTCAGAATCCCTAATGTAACGTGAGTTGTGCTTCTATTTAATCAAACTGGCGTTAACAATGAACACAGCTGGCTGCTACACTGATAGTAAAAGCAGACCATGAGTTCAGCACCTGTGCAATCCTAACCCGAGGAAATTGGAGAGGCTGAGGGGGAAGCATTGACATACTGATGCTGTAGCCTGATCTTCCTCAGAAGTTCTGAGCAACACATTCTGCAGGTACAAACAAACAAAGCTTCCAAGGAGAAAGGAAGAGGGTCAAAGCTTTGGCACAGAGCACAGAGGTGGCCCAGCAGCACGGTGTAGGAGGCATTTCTGTCCCAGAAGAAAGCAGAAGGCTCACTACCTCACACACACACAGCAATGCACCCCATTCAGTCCTTAAGAACGGTGTAGTCTGGGCTGGAGAGATGGCTCAGTGGTTAAGAGCATTGCCTGCTATTCCAGGGGTCCTGAGTTCAATTCCCAGACAACTGCATGGTGGCGCACAACCATCTGTAATGAGGTCTGGTGCCCTCTTCTGGCCTGTAGGCATATACACAGAATATTGTATACATTATATATATATATATATATATATATATATATATATATATATATATATATATATATATATCGGTGTAATCTCTCAGGGCAAGGCTGCTTAGGCCGGTGGGTTTCCAAATAGCAACAGTGAACCTTGCCAGGAAGAAAATACAATTCCTTTTATTCATTCATTTACTTATTCCTACATGCAGGCAGTTTTTGTCTGCATGTCTATGCACCCCTGGTACCCACAATGGACAGAAAACAGTGTTGGGTCCCTGGAACTGTAGTTACGGATGGTTGTGAGCCACCATGTAGATGCAGGAAATGAAGCCCAGATTCTCTGGGGCAGCAGTCAGTGCTCCTAACCACTTATCCATCTCTCTAGTCCAAAGGAAAAGTAATTCCTCAACAGCCATTAAAAGGTCAGAGTTGGGTCAGGAGAAGGATACACACTTATAATCTTAGCTGAGGTAGAAGACTGTCATAAATTTGAGGTCATCTGGGGCAATAGAGTGTCTCAAAAAAAAGAAAGAAAAGAAAAGAAAAAAGTTTTAAATTCACAGTTGAAATGCATCCTGTAACAAAAGACAAAATGCAGGACAACAATCAGGTTACTTAAAGTGACCTTGAGGTCACAGAAGTCACAGCCCTGAGCAGGGAGGTGGCATATGCCTTTAATCCCTGCACTTGGGAGGCAGAGGCAGAGGCAGGTGGATCTCTGTGAGTTTGAGGCCAGCCTGATCTACAATGTGAGTTCCAGGACAGACTCCAAAGCTACACAGAGAAACCCTGTCTCAAAAAACCAAAACCAAACAAAACCAGAAGTTACAGTGCTGGCCCCAGTGAGGGTGTCAATCCCCATCAACTTAAAGGACTACACTGCAACTCCTGCCTAGCTCCCTCCCTCTAATATTACAGGTGTCAAGTAACCAAACAGCAAGTAGGATGTTTACCAAATATCTAGAGTTATCTTTGACATCACGCCTCCCTAACAATTTTATATTGAACTATCTTTCAATCCACCAGCCTTCAGAAGAAATCTCAGTCTCCCAGTATCCAAAACTACAGCTCTGGTCATAGGTTCCTTCCCTTAATCTTCAAGGAGCACCCTGAGCTCGGATAAAAATGGAGTCGCTGTGGTGGTCAGGTGTTCCTGCTGGCTCACTTGGAACAATTCTCCCCATTTCTCGCGAGCCTTTGGTTGCAAAGGCTTGCTAGCCAAATTGTCCATGTATGCTGTCTATCCAGCTGCATCTGGTCCAGTCCTCCAACCTTCTCAGAGACTTGACTGCGACCATACAACCCCATCCCTTATTCTAGGAGGACCCAGTAGCAGCAGGTCCTAGAGAGCACACAGCATTAAGGTCTACTTTCAAACATCTGCCAGAGAAACCCATAACTGTAGTGGGGCAGGGTGTGGTTCCTCCTCTATTGTCTACAATAAACTTCATCCACCATATTTAGGAACAGTTATGTCCTTCCTTTTTATTTCTTTTTTTTTCATCCAATTGCACATTCAGAGATTTTATACACTCACCAAATGTGTCCCACACCCACACATTCATACAACCGCATAAACAGAATACAGTGATAGCCCACAGATTGAGAAAGTCGAGAAACTTGCTTATATTTCTCCTATCAAGGTATCACAACCTGCAGCAACCTGTGGCTGCTCAGCTGCCTCTCCAACTTGCGGTTCCCACTCCCACCCTTGGCCAGTAGCCGAGTGCACCCACTCTGCCGAGCTCCTGGTCAATGCCACAGATGTGTCATCCTGGAGGGCGCCAGGCAGCCAGGCACTGCGCTAGCCAGCCCGCACCCCGATGGGGTCCTTCGGGCCTTTGCCGGACAGCCCAGCTCGGGGTCCTGGTGCGGTCGCGTAGCAGCGGTGGAGACGCGGCCGAGCCGCTACCGGAGTGCGATCTCCTGTGAGCGGGTAAGCCGGCTCCGCCTTGGTGGCCCAGGGCCTGTGGTGGGCGAGCGCATCGAGGCCGAGGCGAGGACAAAGTGCCTGGAAAACCCGCCTGAGAGGTGGGGTGTAGGGAAGGCGGGGACCGGGCGGAGGCCCGACCGCGGTTCGCGAGTCCATTACGAGAGATGGTGGTTAGGCCTGGTGGGACGCCTAAAAGCGTTTGTCACACGAAAGAGTTTACCCCCCTAGACTGTGAGGACAATGACAGTCACGGAGGGGTTCCTTCGCGAATCGATAGACTGGGGGGTTTGGCTTTCGAACGGATCACTCCCTCTGCGGGATGGAGGTTTGGGGCAGAGTCCCCGCTGTGCTCTCCTATAGTCACTGCTGGAGCCTGAGTTCCTGCGTGGGCCGAGGCCGTGCCGAAATACAGTCGTGCAAACGCGGGACCCTGTTGCTGATTTGTATTCCAGACTGGTGTCCAGTCCCTCGCTGCAGCCAATTGAGCCTGCTTCAATGTCTGCTCGAGTTAATGATTAGCGAGTGCGAACTGCTGCTGCTCTGGAGTGTAATTGCTGTCTGTGCGCCCAGTTAGAAGCTGGATTGGGTATGAAGCGAGTGGACCAGGCTAGAGACGCTGCGACACACCGGTGTTGACATTGACTCACACCGATGTCTTGTACTTATGGAAATAGGAATATGAGTTTGCACAGAGCTAAAGTACTGTTTATATTTAGGGTGGCGTTCCTATATGCCCTAATGTCCTAGTTACGAATCTAATGAGCAGTTAAATATTTGCGTTCAGGCAGTGAAGGACAAAATCTTGATGTTGGTATGGTTTGTATCATCTACATGTAGAAAACGTTAGAAACTACTAGAGCAGCATTTCTCAACCTGTGGGTCACGACCCTTTGGAAGGTCGAACGACCTTTTCACAGGGGTCCCTTAAGAATATCGGAAAACACGGGCATTTGCATTCTGATTCGTAACAGTAGCAAAATTACAGTTAGGAAGTAGCAATGAAATAAATTTATGGTTGGGGTCGCCATAACATGAGGGAATATTAAAGGGTCGCAGCAATAGGAAGGTTGAGGACCACTGTACTGGAGATTAAAAATAGCACCTGCAAAAGAAAGTCGTGAGGAATACTAAGGTGCAGGGGGTGTGAGGCAGCTGCTGATGGCAACAAGGTGGAACGGGAAGGTAGGCCAAGAATATGGGTCAGGCATCACAGATTGTATGGTTAGTGTCCCCTCGTTTCTACCAAATATCCCTTACTGTGTGACTTAGGCACTATTTGTTGTTGTTGCTTGTTGCTTTGTGTTTTACAAGTAAGGACACTTGTATGTTGAACTTGCAAATCTAGTCTGGAAGGTAGGAGGAGAGGTGTGGCCCGAGCACATCTGCAACAGGAAATGACAAGAATCCAGAGGCAGAGCTGCAGCCCTAAGGCTCAGTAGATGGTGGCCAAGTTGTCAGGATGTGTGTCCTTGGGCCCTCGGTCAGCTCTTCAGGAAAAAGAAGAAAGTGAATTTTACTGAAGGGAGCTCTCATCTCTAACAGCGGCTTCTCATTGACTTTTCCAGACAGTGATAAGACTCCAAGGCTGGCTCTTGTCTACAGCCAAGAGCTAATGGCAGGGGACAGAGCCAAACACTGTGAGCTGGACCAAGAGAAATACGATGCTCATGACAACGTGAAGATCATCTGCCTGGGGGACAGTGCGGTGGGCAAGTCCAAGTATGTTGGGAGATTAGGGAAGAAGAAACAATCCCAGAATGGCTTGATTAGAAAAGTCCTCCAGAAATGAAGAAGGGTGTGGTTTCTATTAGCTGAAGAGGGGGAGCCTTGACTGGAGCCCAAGTGTGTGTGTGTGAACAACAGGCTCGTGTCTATAACCGTATTTATGAGGAAATGGGAGAGAGCCAAAGGGACAGAAATCGGGGAACCTTCTGAGTCTTGACAGAGCTGGAGAGTGGGTCACCCTGGGAATCGCTGGAGTGGTACAGAGTAAGGAGGTCGCAAGTGGGGTGTCACTACGTGTGTGAGGGTTGAGGGGCGGCTAGGGTGGGACAGGGACGGAGAGAAGAACGTGATGGGCAGAATAGAGGCAGTAAAGATGCTTTCTGGGAGTGACTCCCTGAGTTGGAAAGCACAGATAGCAATGATGTTGACTGTGATGGGGTTAAAGACAGGATTATTCTTCTACCTTCAGCGCCTGCCTGAGCAGGGATAGAACTCTCCACCTGGAGAGCTGAAGAAAGGCTCTGCGGTCCCTTTTTGGCCTATCTCCATCAGCATCCCACCTCTCAACCATCCAGGGTGAGGTAGCGAGGGTGCATGCCCATTTCTGCTGTCAAAGGATGAGGATAGAGTTGTTCCTACGTAAATGTCTGGTTTAGTCTTCCGCCCCGCCAGATCCCAGACCACCTCACATTCTACTTCAGACCCAGATAGCTATGAGGAGTCCCTAGAGGCCTTGCTGGGTTTTGGCCAGCTTCATGAATTCACATTCGTTTCTCTACCTTATGTTAAAGTTCTGCTGTCATATTTTACAATTGTTTTTAACCTCAACAATATCCCCTACAATTAAGGTAAGGATTTGGAAGATTACCCAGTAAATAGCAATCCTTCGTCCACACTTGAATTTGGAACTGACACAGAAAACCAAAGTGGCAGGCAAGGAAAGACCAGTTGTTGACTTAGCAACTGATGGACCTTTAGGGAAATGTGGGCTAGAGAGAAGCCTAAGGGGGCCTCCTAAGTCAGCATTAGCCTAACTTAATGTAGTTTTTTTTTAAAAAAAAAAAAAAAAAAAAAAACTAAGTTGTTAATAGAACATTGAAAGACTAACACAGTTCTGGCCTTTAGGACATTTTAACCCTTTGAGACCTCAAGCAGAGAGAGAGCGAGAGAGAGAGACCATGGTAGAGTCTGTGTCTAGAAGAAGGTTGGTGGGTGAGAAAACCTCATTTTCATTTCACTGTGACTCAAGAATTCTCTGCCAATTTTCAATATTTCTAGGTCCCAAGGCCCCCCCGCCAGGTGATTCTAGACTGCATCATGTTGACATTTGAAATTTAATAATCATAGGAGCATTAAAATCTGTTTGTTTTTATTTAAAACTTACGTGCACTGTTATATAAATCATATGTACATATATATATTTAATTTTAATATCTTTCCGGGAGATGGGAGGTTTGTTGGTTTGTTGTTTCTTTAGATTTACTGTATTGTCTGATTGGGAGCCAGTAGTTACAATACCAAGAAAAGTTTTCAAGGCTATCCTGTGACTGCAAGATGTATACCAAAGTAAGCTTATTAGCTGTGTTCACATTGATGTGTTCAGATGCTGACTGGGCACCAGTGCACTGCCTGGACATTGGGAGATACCCGTAGACTATAGATTCCCAAACTGCTGTGCCACATCCTCTGTTCTGATTGGTAGAGGCATTAAGGTAAATCAACAAGTGTTTTTGTTGGGGTTCTATGCAGGTCAGGGAGAAACAAAGAGTTCAAACCAGGTGGAACTTCTTACCTCCTACAGTCACCTTCCTGCTCAGGTGACATCTAAGCAAAGCCTTAAGGAACAGCAGAGTCTTGAGAAAATGACTACCGATTGAAGAATAGTCTTCTTGGCTTCAGTTTCCCCTGCATAGATGGGTAATTCTGTGTGTAGCAGTATGTGAGATGGAAATAAGGGGTCAGAGAGCCCCATGCAGATTGATCCAGAGAGTGGCACCAATGGGTTGGCTGTTTGGCCTTGGTAATGGTGATTCCCACGGTGCAGGCTGACTAGAAACTGACTGAAAATTCACAAGAGATAGGAAGCCCCAGGTGGCTTCCAGGTAGTCAGCCCAGGTGTGATAAAGTAGGGACAAGAAGTTAGAGATGCTACGTGACCTGTGACCTCACACATTTCCCTTACAGACTCATGGAGAGGTTTCTCATGGATGGATTGTATCCTTAAAGACTTGAACTGTCCTTTGTCCCTGTGGCTTTTCCCACTCTCATGCATCTTAACCTCCAGTCCACTCCTTTATACCCGCAGCCCAGGAAAGATCAATGGTTTTCCTGCACACCAGCTCCTCACTGGCTGACCCAAACTGCATTATAGAATCCAGGCTGTTGCGTCTAGAGCTAACGTATGGTGGGGTTTCTGCCAGGAAGCCAGGAAGAATAGCAGACAGCACTTAGTCTGTATCAAATGCCTGGATGCCAGTCTTGCCTCCTCCTTAGTTCTGACCTTGGGTAAATCATCTCACCCCTTTCCTCAGAGCCTAAAATGTCTTTGATAGGAATAAGCTTTATAAAATGTGGGGTGTCTGCTTTTCCTTCATACTGTGAACTGTTGCACTGTACAGATTTGGAGTAAGGAGCCATAACTGAGAGCTTCTTAAAGTTCCCCAAGTGGACTCCTGAGGGTTGCATGCAATAGTGCAAGACCTGTGACTCTCTCCCCTAGCCTTCGCCCCCAAAGGCTGATACCTCTCAGTCTGTACCAAACCCCACCTAATTGTTTCATCTTGGCTCAGTAATCTGTCCAGCATATTTCCACTTCAAACGATGCTGTTTTCCAGGTATTTTGTTAGTGCTTTACACACAAGTGAACTTCAGTTTGTAGATACTTTGTCAGCTGCCTGGCCTTTGGTGTTTACTGTGGGGCAGTCATGATGTTCTAGCCTATAAGAACTCTGTCCACAAAAGACTCCAAGTGTCCGCAGTTACATTTTCTTGCATTGTGATACCATTTAAGACAGCTTTTCTATAAAACCCTGCTCCGGGCTACCCCGCACTGAGGTACCCAGGCCCTTTCTTGAACCTTGTGTCACTAAAGTTGGGCCTGTCTGTCTGTAGAGTTCATTCAACTTGAAATCTAACTTCTTTTTAGGGAGGACAGAGTCAGAAGGATAGCCACAAATTTGAGACCACCCTGAGCTACACTGGAAAAACTACCTCAATTAAAAAAAAAAAGGACCGGCATGGTGGCCCAGGCCTTTAATCCCAGCACTTGGGAGGCAGAGAGGCAGGCAGATCTCTGTAAGTTTAAGGCCAGCCTGGTCAACATAATGAGTTCCAGGACAGCCAGAGCTACCGAGTGAGACCTGTCTCAAAAAATTAAGAAAAGCTAAGTAAGAAGGGGGCCCATTCTATCACACAAATGTCCCCCTTCCCCATTTCCTTAGCTCTTTGTTTTCACCTTTGCTCCTTAACCTGCATCCAGTCAGCCACAACAACTGTCCACATATGCTCTGACCCTGTATAAGCACACGGCCACAGTAGACGGCAAGACCATCCTTGTGGGTGAGCAGCATGGGCCCCAGGCCACGCGGAGCAGGGGATGGGGTGGTAGGAGAGTAAAGGAAGAAGAATGGGAAGTCAGAGAGCATGTGTGGAGGCACGCGGCACACACAGTCTCGGAACACCCAGGAAGTCAGAGAGCATGTGTGGAGGCACGCGGCACACACAGTCTCGGAACACCCAGGAAGTCAGAGAGCATGTGTGGAGGCACGCGGCACACACAGTCTCGGAACACCCAGGAAGTCAGAGAGCATGTGTGGAGGCACACGGCACACACAGTCTCGGAACACCCAGGAAGTCAGAGAGCATGTGTGGAGGCACACGGCACACACAGTCTCGGAACACCCAGGAAGTCAGAGAGCATGTGTGGAGGCACACGGCACATACAGTCTCCTAACACCCAGGAAGTCAGAGAGCATGTGTGGAGGCACACGGCACACACAGTCTCGGAACACCCAGGAAGTCAGAGAGCATGTGTGGAGGCACACGGCACATACAGTCTCGGAACACCCAGGCCAGGACGAGTGTGGAAGTCGGGATTTAGAAAAGCAGACATTGAAAGACCCTTGCTGCCAGAGGGAAGAGGAGCACAGGGGCCTTTGACAGGGATAAGCATTCAGCCAGTACCAAGAAATACATCTGTGTTGCTGGGTGGTGGTGGCACACGCCTTTAATCCCAGCACTCAGGAGGCAGAGGCAGGTGGATCTCTGTGAGTTCCAGGCCATCCTGGTCTACAGAGTGAGCGCCAGGACAGGCTCCAAAGCTACAGAGAAACCCTGTTTCAAGAAAGAGAGAAAAAGAAAAACAGAAATACATCTGTGGCCTGACCACTTCTCAAATGTAGAACATGACCTTCCTGTGGGGTCACTGGGCCACCACTGAATGTCCACCATCTGGGCATTTCAGCTTTGAAGGGCCCCGTGTCTTCAGTGTGGGGACAAAGGGCACCTCCTTTCTCCCTTCTGGGACTGCTGTCTGCACTGTCCTCCTTCTGGTTCCATGTCTTCCTACACCACCAGTGTACACACACCTCTCCCAATGCATGCATGTTTCTGCATAGAGACCTGCATGGAAATGCCTGGGGCATGTTGGGGGTCTCTGTCCTCCAACCCCCAGCCCCATTGGGCAGACAGAGTTGTGTTCATGTTGCAGACTTCTGGGACACAGCAGGCCAAGAGCGATTCCAGAGCATGCATGCCTCCTACTACCACAAGGCTCACGCCTGCATCATGGTACGAAACCAACCGCGTGGTAAAAAATGGCACTAGGCAATTCTGGCCCAGGGGTAAGGAGCCAAGGCCCCACTACCAGATATAGATGTGTAGGAAAGGGTTCGAGACCACCCAAACGCTTCACCCTAGAGCTGCTAAAAAAAAAAGAATACGACAGAGGCGCTATCCTAAGATGAGGGCAGATTAAAAAAAAAAAAAGAAAGAAAAGAAAAGACAAAGAAGTTGGGCTCCTGTAACCATTGTAGTGTTCAAGGAAAACATGGCTGAGACAAGGCCGTAGCTGGCTACTGATGGAGCACACCCACAGTGAAACGTGAAGAGAAGCCCCACTATCACCACTGCCTCTGAGACCTTTTCCTCTCGGGTCAGCCCTCACCTCCCTCCCAGGCTCTCACTGTGCTACCTATGAGAGTTACCATGGGTCACCCAGATGACACAAAAGTACCCAAAAATCAGTGTGCACAGGGCTCAAGTGAGATTGACAATGTGTCTCGTGGGCGCTCCTGCCCCGCAGCTCCCAGGCTCACTTTCTAGGCCACCACTCTTACATGCTTGGAAGGGATGTTTTTATTTTAAGCCACAGATAAAAGATTCTCATGAACACCATACCAAGCATCTGTGGCATGAGTCGGTTTGATTCGGATTGGGTGTGATCTAGGGAATAAACCCAAAGACTCCGTCATATTTAATATGTGCTCTTCTACTGAGCTGAGCCCAGCCCCAGAGTCTAGTTCTCTGAATTGTGAGCCCTAGGTCTTGTCACCAAGTGAGAACACTTTGTCAGTAAAAACTGGTGTGGACTTGCTCACAGAATGGCAGCTACACCTCATGGCTGAGTGCCCAAAGAGAACCAGGTAGGAACCATATTGTTTGGTGACAGCTCTGTAAGTCACTCTGGCTCTATCACAAAGGAAGGAAACAAGGTGCCACATCTCTGATAAGAACCCACGGGGTGGATAAGTTAACACCACTGGTTTAAGTCTACCTACAAAATGTTGTTTGCACTGGCATTTTATAGCATTTGACACCACCTAACGCGTCTAGCCCTACCTCCTACAATATGCCTACCGCTGCTCTCATTTGAGTGGGTACCATCTCATCCATAAGGAGTAGCACAAAGGGGATACAGAAAGGACTGGTCCGTTCTTCTCAGCATTCCCCATCTGCTCTTCCCTCAACCTTCTGCAGTTTATACCCATGCAATGGAAATGCTGCTCATGGTTCAGTCTGCTTAAATGCCACCATCTTCCACCAGCCTTCTCTGCTCTTTGCTGTGTGTATTACAGGACTCTTGACTCCTTGTGCATATAGATTGATAGTGGTGTGCACAGAAAGGCCACATGAAGGGGCTTGCCAGCTGGTAGGTAAGGACAGTGAGAGGGGGTCACAAAAGGAACTTATCACCTGTTCCTCCATCGTTCCTTGAGCACAAAAGCCCTTGCCTGAAAACTTAAAAATTCTTAATTCTGATAACCACGGGTACTAAATAAAAGTGTGAAATAAGGCAAATGGAGCAGTGTAACCCCAGAAGTGAGAGAAAGAGAGAGGAACCATTTCAGTTTCAGTCTTTCTGTCTGGGACCAACTTCACCTATGGCACGCGCCCACTGGTTTTTCTGTGGTCCTCTCCTGGAGCTAGCCTTTTATATGCACCTATTTGGGTGTGTGTTGTCTGGAACTGATAAAGTACTTTGGCACATCTAAACTGTCTTCTACCCTCTGTAGGTATTTGATGTTCAGAGGAAAATCACTTATAAGAACCTGGGTACCTGGTATGCAGAACTTCGGGAGTTCAGGCCGGAGATCCCGTGCATCCTGGTGGCCAATAAAATTGATGGTGGGGCCATCCCTGCACCTGGGTGACAGTAATTCCTGGGGACCCAGAACCACACATTTCCTTCTTTCAAAGAATGGGTAGCTGTCAGTCATTTTTCCTTCCCAAGATATTCCCTTCCCCATGGGGATGCCAGCAGCAAAACCTGCCCTCCCAAGATGCAGATCCCTGTTAACTATTTTGAGGGCAGTCCCTGATTGTCCCTTCCCTACTTCCTAGTGCAGAGCCTCCACTGACCCTCCCTCCAAACTCTTCCCTTTCCCTGGGTGGACAGGCCAATGCTCTTCTCTCTGCAGCAGACATACAGATGACTCAAAAGAACTTCAGTTTTGCCAAGAAGTTCTCCTTGCCCCTGTACTTTGTCTCCGCTGCTGATGGAACCAATGTTGTGAAGGTAATGGCAAACCAGAGGCAGTCTGCTGAAGCAACTTGTAAGCCCTGGAGTTCCAGGGAGGAGGGAAGGGAAAGGGGGAAAACCAGGACAGTGAGTGGCGGGGTGCAGCGGAGAGGAACGAGGCTGGGAGGACCACATTTGGTGAGACAAAGTCCACTGACTGTGGGATCAGGGTGATGAGAAGGGCCAGTGGAGGGGGAGACTGCGGATTATAGAGGTAGGGCCCAGGATCGTGCCCACTGCTGTACTTCTGCCGTTTCTGCCTCACCTTCAGCTCTTCAATGATGCAATTCGATTAGCTGTGGCTTACAAGGAAAGTTCCCAGGATTTCATGGATGAGGTTTTACAGGAGCTTGAGGTAAGTCTGGCCCAGTTTCTGGTACGATAGAAAAAGTAGATGATTTCTTCAGAGATATAAACTGTAACCCAACATACGGGGTGTTGCCTGCCTTGCCACCCCTAAGTGCCTTAGAACCACAATTGGACAAATGTGGGGACGGGCATCACCTATGACCTTGTTCACAGAACTTTAAGCTGGAACAGAAAGAGGAGGACGCACCAGACAGAGAGCAGAGTGACGTGGTCAAGAGCCCATCTCCTTAATCAAGAGGACACCCACACATGGCTGAGCTGGGGTACTGGAAGCCATTTGGAATATCCAATATCTCTGGAGAACCTCTCCAGGCTGCCCCTGCTCAGCTTCCTACAAACCCACTGTTCTGTGGTCCATGATGAGGTCAACACAAACACACTAGACAGACATGATATCCCACCACCTCCCTGCAGCAGGGTGAGGGATCCACGTCTTTGACATCTCTCCACCCCACCAGCAGCCTGGCAGTGTAGAGTCAGTGAATACATTCATGTCTTCTTACTAGACACTTAAGTTTGTTGTCCTTCATCCCAAAGTGACCTCAGGGACTCTTCTTGCACTCTTGCGGACAGAATGTGTCCTGCAGAATCTATGACACTTCTGTCCGTTTTCCCTCTGAGTTTCCCAACCAACTTTTTCAACATTATTTTGCACAGACAACTGTTAATTCCAGATTTTTTTAGTGCTGTTTCAGGAGCTCTTCTTGGTTGGGTTGGGAGCACAGGAGCAGGCTATTGTGGTCACGTGACAGCATGGCAAGTCTAGCCATATCTAGTCATACACACACATTACTGTTCCCCACCACATGAACAACAGCTTTTAAAGCCTCCATCTCAGGGCAGAGAGCACTCCTCCACTTGTCTAGAGCAGGTTAAACACTCATCTTCTGTGGATGGCAGGAAATGGCAAAGGAAGAGCTGCCCTGTGTCCGCAGCTTGTTAGTTTGCCCTTATGACTGTCTTGAGCATTGTTTGCATTGTCTTTATTATTTTGTTTGTATTGTTTCCTTTTTTACAATAAAGATTAAATTTCATAAACATTAAGTGTATTAGTTACTTTCTGTTGCCGTGACACAACACCATGACCATGACTTACAGAAGAAAGCATTTAAGGGGCTCCCACAGTTTCAGAAGGTGAGCCCAGGCCCATTGTGCTGGGGAGTATGGCTGCAGGCAGGAAGGTATGAGCTGGAGCAGTAGCTGAAGTTTGCATTTGATCCACAAGCACAGGGCAGAGAGAACCAATGGGAATGGTGAATGGCGTGGTCGGTTGTAGCCCATCCCCAGTGAGACACCTCCAACAAGGCCACACCGCCTAATCCCTCCTAGCAGTTCCATCAACTGGGAACCAAACATTCAAAGATGGACTAATGGGAGCCATTCTCATTCAGAC
This sequence comes from Chionomys nivalis, assembly GCF_950005125.1. NCBI lineage: Eukaryota > Metazoa > Chordata > Mammalia > Rodentia > Cricetidae > Chionomys > Chionomys nivalis. Next base: position 46,420,369 of record NC_080102.1, on the reverse strand, counting down.
CACCACACTAAGTATCTATTTTATGACCTGAAATATACAAAGAAAACATCAACCACACTGGTGGAGGAAGACTGCATTGATCTGCTACCATGCTGGAGTCCAAATTAACTCTTTTAGGGTTTTTTCCTTTTTTTTTTTGTTTGTTTGTTTGTTTGTTTTTCGAGACAGGGTTTCTCTGCAGCTTTGGTGCCTGTCCTGAAACTAGCTCTTGTAGACCAGGCTGGCCTCAAACTCAGAGATCCTGAGTGCTAGGATCAAAGATGTGCACCACCACCACCTTGCTCCATATTAACTCTTAATTGACTACAGGAGACCATTTCAGTGGAATTTATTGTTTGTGGGGTTTTTAATTAAACATTGATTTGAGAGCTCAGCAACAAGTGTGTTTTCCCCTTAAAGCCAGAGTCGCATGTTCAACTTGAACTTCTGATCAGGAATTTTCAGGAATGCATGACTCAGACAAGGTAAGATTTCTAAAACAAAAATAAAAGCTTGTTGCTGGGCTGGGCATGGTGGAACTAATCCCAGCACTCAGGAGGCAAAAACAGGTAGATCTCTGAGTTCAAGTCCAGCCTGGTCTACATAGTGAATTCCAGTCTATCCAGAGCTATAGAGTGAAACTCTACCTAAAAAGGAAAAAAAATAGTTATTGTAAATGGTTAATAGGCTGTGTGTTTGTGTGTGTGTGTTGCACACACGTGTGTTCCAATTTTGGGCATTGAACCCAGGACCTCATAAAAGTGCTCTGCCACAGAGTACATTCTATCCCAGTATTTCTTTTATGTAAATAGCTTTATTGAGATATACTTTATGTACTAAAAATGTACCAGTATTTATTCCACATAGCTGTCTTGTATGAGGTTTCCTTGAAGTGTAAAACTTTAAGACAATTCTGAAGTCATTTCTTACAATTCTGAACCCTCTCAGCCTCCGTGCCATAGTGCTTCCCCTCCTCCCCGGGAACCAAGGACCTAACAGCTACACATGCACGTACTCAGTTCCTGAACAATTACCCATACACGTATTTTTTGATTCCGTCCCCTGGGAAACGGGGTCAAAATGACCTCTTACCTCATCTGATCTGGCAACAGCTCTCCAGCCAATTGTTGGTAATAGCCCTTTCGAATAAGCCAATCATAATAGTCAAAGAACCACTCCCCCTTGCTTCTGTGGCCTTCTCCTTTAAAAGAAGCCTGTACCAGCTATTCGAAGTCTCTCGGCTTCCCAAATGCTGAGGGACCCTGTCATGACAGAATTAATAAAATCCTCATGCTTTTGCATCAGCTATGGTATGAGAGGTATAAAGTTGGGGCCCACGGTATTGGTCCAATTGACCAGACATCACATATGGGTGTTCTAGCAAAGGCATTGGCTCCCTTTATGAATTTAAGGCCTCTGAACTAGAAAGGGGGATGCTGACAACACTGTCCTTTTCCCACCCAGAATATTGCTGAATGACAACATCGATGGAGGGGATTCCTTTGCTGAAAAGGGAAAATTTGGGATATCCTTGTATCATTGCTCAAGATTCATTCTTAATCTAGAGATTGAGAAATAAAGAGAACCTGGTACTAGAGCTGGCAGTTCAGAACTGGGGCTCCAAGCACAGATGAAAAGAGAGGTGATCAAGAGGACCCCTTAGAAAGTGGGCTCTCTCTTCTCTTGTTTACTTTATTGCTGTTGCTTCAGAGAAAAGAGGGCCCCAGGTCCCTTTCTCCAGCAAAGAGCATAATCACCTCCTCCATGCTCTTGGCCTTTTATTAACATTCTGTAAGCTCACCTACCTAGTGTCCTGGCTGGGTTTTGTCCACTTGACACAAAGCTATGTATACCGAGAAGAGAGAATCTTAAGAAAAACCCTTCATAAGATTGCCCTATAGGCAATGTCTTAATGATTGATGTGGAAGGACCCAGATCACTGTGAGTGATGCCATTCCTGGACTGGTGGTCCTGGGTGGTATAAGAAAGCAGGCCAAGTAAGCCATGAGGAGCAAGCCAGTAAGCAGCACTCCTCCATGGCCTCTTCCTCAGCTTCTCCCTCCAGGTTCCTGCCCTGCTTGAGTTCTTGCTCTGACTTCCCTCAATGATAAAGTATAGACCTGAGAACTATAAGCTAAAATAAACCCTTTCCTCCCCAGGTTTCTTTCGGTCGTGTTTTATCACAGCAATGGCAACCCTACGACACCCAGTCTTAAGCTGTGGTTTATGTCCCCTTTTGTTCTCCCGGATACTGGAGCATGCGCTTTAGAAGACATTTGATTCTTATCAGTCTCAGAACTTTTGTCCTTCTGCTTACCCAAAGAGGGAGCCGGGTTTCCCATCCTTCTCTTGTACCGTAATGTCTTGATCAGAGGTTCAACTGCCTCTCTTCTCCTGTAGTGAAGACCCTTGAAAAACATGGGAGTTTGTGTGGACACCCTCATACCACCTGAACTCCACGCAAACTGCTTTGCCCTCGCAAGAAGCTGGAGCTACATCCCACGGGAGTGAACATTTCCGTCACACTCAGACAACCCCCAGGGTGTATTAACACGTCCAGGTTTTGTTGTTTTTCTTCTTCTCTTGGTTCAGAACCTCAAAGTTCACCCTAAAGGACTAAATGGGGAACGCCAGACAAGGCCAGACAAGCAATATTCATTTCCCCTGTTCCCAAATCCTCTCCGGAGTTCCTCAAACCCCTGCACGGTGTTCCCGTGCCTTTTGTTTTCCACTTTGAAGGAGCCTGTGACTGAATTTCAGCCACTTTCACCCTCCAAAAGAAACGCCCAACCACGTGACAGTGCTCTATAGTCCAATTTTCTTACCTTGGTTTGTGCGCAGAAAGTTGCCTGGTTGTCGTCTTGCTCGTTTGAGGCCCTTATCTCGACAATGCTGATTTATTTTCCAATTTGAGTTTCCATTAGTTCAGGAGCTTGGTAATGTATCCATATCCAGGGCCACTACAATAAGGCAGCAGAATACACCTCCCAGGATGGGAATCAGTTCCCAGGACCTTTGGTCACAGAGAAAGAGCCTCTCACATTGGGTGCCAGGATTTTAGAAATAGGACTGGGGGGTCCCAAGAAAGTGACCATACAACCCGAAGTGTGTCAGTAGGGTGAAAAGCTTCGGTTCTGCACACAGGCACATGGTCATGTCAAATCAAGCGGAAGTCCTACCAGAATTTTATTCCTAACACAAAGGGGTCGGAGTGTGGCCTCACACTCCTACTAATTCCAAGCGGCACAGCTGAAAAGCAAAGCACATTGTGATTTCAAGAGGTGTTGCCTCTCTCTGCCCTGCCATCTTTAGTACACAAGCAGTTAATCCAAACACCAGATTTGATTCCTGACCAGAGTGAACCGCAGAAGAGAGCCCACCAGGACTTCCTTCCCAGGACTTTGCAGACAAATGTGATCTGGTTGAAGGCCGACCCCCGTTTCAAGCTGCACGGGACAAGTCTGACGCCTAGACTGAGCATCCAATAGTCACTCTGAGGAAACGTCAGCCCTTGTCCATGCCTTGCTGGGCTCTCTGATCCTTGAGCAAGCTTCTGGCCCTTTCCTTTTGACTCTGCATAGCTTCACTAAAAAGATTCAAACTGGTTTCTCTTCCTTACCATGGATATTCTTAAGCATCAGATGATGGTAAGAAAGACATTCCAAACTCCAGAGCATCCATAAGATAGCCCTTCCCCCACTGTCATTCCCAGAGAGCTTTAGTGGATAAGTTCTTATGTGTCTGAATTCAGGAACTAATAGATTTAGCTACAGGACAGTAATAACCCCGAACAGGTGATGTTCGGACAGTCACAAGTAAGACTGCTTGGTGGTACACGCTGGTTTGGGTTACCAAGCAACCTTGCTATCCCTTGTGCCTCTGAGGAGCCTGGCCTTTCATACAGAGGCATCTCTGTGGGCCAGCCTCCTGGTAGCATTAAAAGAGCATGGCCTCCTATTGGGAGCCTGTCCTTTCTTTTTGGTTGGTGCAGCTGGTAGAGCTTTTTCATACCACCACCACCCCCCCCCCAGCTACATAAACAGAGTCATATAATGCCTGCCAGCATCAATGAGTATGGAATAAGGACCATGCTTTGGCCTATGGCCCGAAATTGCCTTATCCAAGCGTTAAAATTCAATGTTGAAAAACCCAATATGAATGTGTGAGCAATTTCATTTTATTGGAGGAATGGAGAGGGAGGGGATAAATTTGATGGAGGGGGATTTGGGTGGAGTTAGGGAAGGCAGAAGTCCAGAAAGCATGTCCTCATGTATATAAATATTTTTAATACAAATATATGCTTTATTTCGTTTTTCTTTTCTCAGGAATGAAGGAGAGGCTCAATGATTTATTGGAAAGAGGCTCAGATGTGTAGTCATGGTGGTGGTGGTGGTGGTGGTCGTTGTTCATTGATCCATGGTACTGTGAGGAATCGTGCACAGGGTAAGTCCTCATCTTCAGAGCCTCTATGAGATTCTGTACACGCTTGGCGAAAGAAAGTGTTGTGCGGCGTCTCGTGCGTTGTGAACCAAAAGTAAAGGGTACGGGTTGGAGTGGGGTTGGGGGCGGTAGGGGTGGGAATGGGGATTGGGGCTGGCCTGGAGATGGTCCATGTGGTAGAGGCCGAGGTGGTCGTGGCCGAGGTGGTCGAGGTGGGATGTTTTGGTAATACCAAGGAGGGCGAGGAGGAGAAGGGTGGTAAGAGACCACCGGTGGTCGAGTAGTCGGCGGGGGAGGGGTGGCTGGCTGAATCAAACGCAAGGCATTAGGGCCGATCTTGGAAGCAATCCAATCCAGGTAGTCCCAGGTGGCTGTGTAGACTCCAGGACGCTTAGCACGGGCACAGCCAACCCCCCAGCTCGTGATCCCCACGACCACAAAGGGGCTGTCGACGTTGTCTCTGCACATGAGAGGCCCGCCACTGTCCCCCTGTCCAGAAGGACAGAGGGGTCACTTTCAGCCTGAGCCACTCTCCCTTCCCAGAAGGGTCATGGGGCTGTGGGAGAACAATGTCTGTAACCACATTATCTCCCGCTGCCTTCAATACAGTTGGTAAAGTCGGAGCTACCAATATCCATTGGGATATGAAGGGCAGGGGGATGGTCCTGCCTGAGATGCCCTGCAATAAGACGAGCTCACATGTATATGCATGTGACTTTACCTGTATCCATGAACACTGTGGCTTTGGGTACTGTGTGCTCTGGGGAAGAGGAAAACACTGTCTTCCAGGACTAAGTTTGGGCAGTGTATTCTGTGTGCTAATGTTGGGATTCAAAGTGTGATCATTGGTTCTCAGTAGGGACAGATGGTAGATATCATCCCCATACTAGTTGTGATGGTGGATGTCACTAAAGTGGGCTCTTGGGTAAGGAGAGGAGAGGCTGGAGATCAGGGACCTAAAATGAGGCTTTCTCGGAGGCTAAGCTCCTTAGAGGGACCCGGGGGTCTGGGCACCAGAAGGAAGTTACCTGGCAGGTGTCAATCTTGCCTTCAGGATACCCTGCACACACATTAGTTGATGTGACACGCCCATTGTACCACTGGGTTGAGTTACACAGGTCGAGGTCAATGAGATCCACACGTGCCTCCATCAGGACAGGCGATGGCCTGGGGGCTGCAGGCAGGCCACACAGCGGTCAGTGCTCAAGGAGGAGACGAAGAAAGCCCCGCCTCCTCCCCCCACTCTGCACTTCCATTCATCCTGTCCTGTGTCATGCTGTGGCTAAACAAAGATCCCTCAGGCTCACCTCATGCACTCAAGGGGAGGAAATGCACAGTGAAAGGGCAGGTGGGGCTGCCTGGACGAAGAAAGGAAGGGTCCATGACGCCTAGATCCATGATGGATGAGGGACTGTGGAAGTCAGCTGTAGCCCTAATGGACACAGCTAGTATATGCCGAGCACTGTCCATGGTCCTATTACTCCCACTTTGGGTGAGGGACTGGAGCACCACCCACACACGTCCAGCGTTTGGCCAGGGTTGCCCCTCTCCACACCCATGCCTGAGACACACCTTTCATCCTCCACTGTATGGCTAGAAGTCACCCTCCCTGTTTTTTATCCTCCATTAGGGCTCCTCCACCCAGCTTCAGACGGGATCCTCCCATGTCTCTCAGATCTGCTTTGAGGAGATTTTTGGAAGAGGAGAGCTGAGTCAGGGCCTCATTCACTACCACAAACCCTACCAGGGGGGTTAGGAAAGACAGTTACACTCCAACTCATGCAACCAGCATGCATCTGACTTAGACACATCCTCAGAAGCAGCACAGCTCTGTCTCTTCATCACAAGCAGCCAGGGTCCTTAACAGCGGCACCTCGGATAGCATCCTCCCAAGGCAGTGTGGGTCTGAATATCATGGGCAGCACAGATATGGTGCACCCTGACACAAGACAGGCACGAAAGACATGTGAGTGCAGGTGGTAAGACAGGAAATGCGCGGAGTCCTTATATGCAGGGCTAAACACTCAGTAGGCAGGCAGTAGCTATCTGCCCAATACATGTTTCCTGGGCTTTGGGTATGTAAGGATTTGGGAGAGGGGTATTTCATTTTCTGTTTTCAATAAAACTTCCACCTTTCCTCACATCTAATCATCAGTGAGAAATTTGTACAACGCACTGTTCCTGAGGTGGAAATGACTGAAGGCCACCTAACCTGCTAGCCATCAAGATAACTTTTTAGATCTGTGGCTGAGGTCATAGTCTTGAAAGTCATGGACCTCACTGTGAAAAACCGGGTGTTCTGAAACAGAATGTTCTCGGTACCAGACAATATAAATAAGAGGCCTATAAGAACTCAAAATCCCAGGGAAAAGAACAATACCTAGGTAGCTTGTCCAGCCCCAGAACAGAGGCAGAGCCAAGCATATACACACACAGGTCATGGGAGTTTGAAGCCTGGGATTTTTTAAAGACTGAGGTCTTTATAGGAGATATTTGTTTGCAAGACAAAAATGAGAGACACCCCCACTGATTAAGAGGATTCTAGGACCAGAGACCAGCTACCCAAGGACCACAAGAACACAATGCACACATATGACCAGAGGGCAGCTACAACGGGGCTGAACAACGTGTGTCCTCATACTTAGGCAGAGCCACAGGCACCAGCAGATCAGAGAGCTACAGTCACGTGCCAACAAAGGCCGGTGAACTAAAGTAGCTAGGGTGAAGGTCGCCTCCCCTGAAGGACAGGACAGGGAGTAACCCTTTAAAACAGCGGTTCTCAACCATCCCAACACTGCAACCCTTTAATACAGTCTCTCCATGTTTGGGGTGACCCCCCCCCAACAATAAAATTATTTCTTATTACTTCATAATCGTAATTTGGCTACTGTTGTGAATCGTAATGTAAATATTCTCAGAGACAGAGGTTTGTCAGAGGGGCCGTGACCCACAGGTTGAGAACCACTGCTCTAGCGAATGAGATCACCTTAGGAAAAGAGAATAAAAGCGAGGGGAGCAGGAATTCCAAACTTTAAAAAAAAAGGCTGAGTTGTACATTCCAAATGACTCAGCTGCCCCAGATTAGAAAACCTAAGTTTTCCAAGATCAAAGAAGAAATGATGGCTCAGCAAATTTCAGTCACATTTCCACATCCCTATGTGACAATAAAAATCTGTACCACCACTTATGAGGAGCTGAAAGCACTGCCCGTGAGCAAGAGAAACGTTCTATTTGGTCTTGTCCCATTGACAATGCCCTGCTGCCTGTGTTGTGACTTTAGGGTGTGACATTGTACTCCTGGTACCAACAGTGGCCCTAGACTTTAAGGATGCGGGAGGTTGTCTGGGACTCAGGCTATTAACTCTGGAGTCATTAATGACTCTAGAACATTTCCTGTACCCCTGTCAGCTTGTCTACCACAGAAGACATTCCTCTACTCACCTGGTGTCATGTGGGCCAGGTAACATTAGTGCATGAAAAGGTCTGAGCCAGGGAAAGGGAAAACACTTTGAACAAGGACAGAGGGCTAGAAAGGCAGCTACACTCATCTTGAATGGCAGGCGATCTGCTGGACAATGCCAAGGGCCTTGAACTAACAACCCAAAGAAAATTATACCCAGCACATACTTCCTTCCCAGTCTACATAGAGAGCACCAAGTAACTTGGAAGGAAATGATGAGTCATGGTGCTATGACTATCCACACATGAGCCCTGCCATGAAAAGGCTGCACGGAGAATGGGCACCAGTGCCCATCAAGGAGCCCCCACCTATACTCACCCTTCTCTTTCATGTATCCCCACCCAGTTACGTAGCAGGTCTGGGGAATTTTGGGAGGACCAGCCTTAAAATGAGGCAGGCAGCCGGGCCCGATGAAGCTCCCACACACAACCGGAGGAGTGATCTTCAAGAGAGCAATGTCGTTGCCCTCGGTCACGACGTTGTACTTTTCATGGATGATAATCTTCTGCACATATCTCTCCTGCAGAGGCTCTTTCACTGGCTTGTTTCTTCCATATTCAATTTCCTGGGCTCCAAAAACCAGTCTCCAGTCATAGACTTTTCTGTGGGCACAAAGGTAAGCCCGTCGTTCTCATTTACAGACTGGCTGGACCAAAGCCTGTGGCGAGAGTGACCCTCAGAGCCCTGTCAGGAGCTGGTTACCACAGAGACCCTGGGCACAGCCCCTGGGGCGAGTCCCTTTCCACTAGAAGCACTCCGGAGACCTCCCTCTTTGAGTCCCACACGTACTTTTTGTTGTCGAAGCAGTGAGCAGCTGTAAGCACCCAGTAGGAGTTGAGCAGGCTGCCTCCACAGGCATGGTACCTGCGGCTGTTATGAGACATGAAGATCTGTAGGCTGACCATCCAGGGCCAGGCCCCACGCTGCGCAGTCTGCCCTCCGACAATCCGGACACTTGCCTGTGGGTGCTGCCTGAACTGTAACCCACAGGGGCCACTAAGGAGAGACCAGGACACTGCTCAAACCAAGAAGAGGCATCCAGTCTTTGTACCTCACCTGGGGGGAGGCAGGGACACAGGGTTGGGAAAGATGGGGAGGAACTATGGGGAAAGACAGGCAATCAAGTGTGGGTATGCAGGAGGCCACAGTCTCCAGGAAATACCTAAACGGGCCCTAGAGGTATTGAGGGATTCTTGGATATAACAGAAGTCAAAAGTGCTACGGAGGCAGAGGGGTGTGATGGTTTTCAGGACCAGTCTTGGATGGGAGACTCAAGCAAGCATCACATGATTAAGGAGGTCTCAGGGCTATACCACCTGGACAAAGGAGCTGCAAGCTGATGCAACTGGCTCACAAGCACTGGGGTCACGCTAGCCACAGTGAGACTCCTGTGTGGGAAATTCTATGAGCTATGTCACAGTGAAAAGGGCTACCAACAACTTTGGAGCTGCTTACTCTGTGGGTCCATTAGGAGTAAGTGTTTCCAGGCAGATAGCGGTGTAAAGGCAATGATACCTTTGAATTCATGCCCCGGGGGTTTACCTCAGCTGTCCATCCTAAAGTTTAGGACCCAATGCTTGAGAAGCAATGAAGCCAGTCACTGGAGAAGCAGTGGGGAGAGAGCTAGCGATGAGGGATCTCTTTCTCTGGGAAACCATGGGCAGCTGGAAACCTAATGCTTCTGGGATCACGGTTCCGGAAGCAGGAAGGGTCTGAGTTGGGATTGTGGGTCACAGGAACTGTGAGACTATCCAGAGCCTGCTACAGCTCAGCTTACTACTCATCCCAGCCCTGGACAAAGGGAGCCTAGGTAGGACCTGATATTCATAGAATGTCCTTAACCCCACCAAGATGCCCCCGACACTTACTCACACGTGGAGTTATCTCTGGCAACCACGGACACTGCCAAAACCAGCACAATGACAGTTGGCAGCATCTCTACCATACTCCTGCCCTAACCCGGTCTTCAAGCTGTGACCTCACAAAGCTCCACGGCCTTCTGGCCAATCAGCAAGATGATATCCCACCCCCACCTCAGCAGTTAGGCCAGGAAGGCCTCCTTGATTAACTGATCCATGCTGGAGTGGCGTCCCAACTTCCTGTGTAAACTCTCTCGGGGTGGTGAGGGCCTCACGTGCAACCTTCCTTCGTTCATCCTTGGTGAGTCTCCTGAAGTCGCACTGTGTGAATGCTCAGGATGGGCCCTCTGGGGGCTGGAATCACTAGAATCATGGACTACAGACAGCTTGGCCCTCCTATAATGAGGTGGTACCGTATGTTCACAGCTAAAAGAAGTCAGGTTCCACTGACTGACAGATCCTCGGTACATGGTGGGGGTGGGAGTATACGCCATCAGGACACTTTCAATCGCCATTTTGAATTTGCTTGACGTGTGACTTCGAAGCCCAACTTCCTGTTCATTGATGAGTGTCACAGGGTTTCCTGGAGTTCTCCAGTCTCTTCTCCTGACCCTCGTGCAGCCACATGTGATGGTCACCGAGACTTGAGCAGCAGTTTGCAATATCTAGTGTCTTTTTTTTATATCATCAGAAGACAGCATGGCATGAGCATCATACTCTGATGTTCCATCTTCCCTGCATCGATGTCCGAAGGCCTCGTCTCCCCTGAGTTTATAAGTCCCTACCAGCCCACCATAAGATGGACCCATTACATCTCCTCTAAGATGCCACCTCTCCTACCCGCCAAGACATTTTTATCTCCCCACCCCGTATGTTGAGTTCTTAGACTATGGGATGATCTTGATTTCTCCACGTGTCTTCTCTAACTAAATGTCATACTTTCTTATGTGACTTTTAGGAGGTCACAACTCCATAAGGTGGCCAACAAGGTCTTGAATATCTTACCTGAGCATCAGAAAGCTCTGACTTCTCCCCCTGTGAAAGCAACTCCTCTTTTTCCACATCAGGGCCCGAGGTCTCATTTCTTCCCTCTGAGCGGTACCTTGTCGCACGTTCTCTACCAGAATCAGGAAATCTTACATCCTCTACCTGAATATTGAAAGACTGTACCTTAAGTATTCTTAACTTCCATAATGAAGTTTTGGAAGAATTCATGTCCCCTACCGAGAAGTCTCCTCTCCCTACGTGAGTCCAGTCGCATCTCTTACCCAAATGTCATATTGCTTTTCCCTCCTCTCCAAGAATATCTCAGTCTTCTCTCCTCTGTCCAAAGTCCTCACCTCAGCTTCATGTCTGTCTGTCTCAAGATCTCATCCTCACTGCCTAAGGGTCACAAAATTCCCTGTCTTCTACTTGACTACAAGGAGGCCTTACTTACCCTATCTGAGTATCATAGGGCATCGGGACATCCAGTCTCTATCTGACAATTGGGATTCATCTGTTTGGGCATGCACCTGGATCAGTGGTTCTCAACCTATGGGTCATGACCCCTTAGGGTTTCATATCAGATATTTACATTATGATTTGTAACAGTAGCAAAATCACAGTTATGAAGTAGCCATGAAATAATTTTGTGGTTGAGGGCCACCACAACGTGAGGATTGCACACAGCCTGGAGAAGGTTGAGAACCACTGAGCTGGAGGTTTTGTCTGGCTCTCTGTAAGTGACCAGAGGGTCTCATCCGACCTCAGGTTAGAAACACATCTCCTCTACCTCTGATTTCTGTGCCCTTCCCCTTCTAGAGCTGTTCTGGAGTCTCAACTTGTAGCTTTAATACTTTTTTAAAATTATTATTTTGGTTTAAAATTTTTATTTTTTTTTTTTCTTATGTGTATCTGTCTATGTGACTATATGCTGGCGGGGCGGGGTTACTGTGAGGCCAAAGAGGGCACTAAATCCAGTAGAGCTGGAGTTACAGGCAGTTATGAACTGTTATGAACTGCCCCAAACACTGGAACTGGCAATCGAACTCTGGTCCTCTGGAGGAGCACCAAGAACGCGTCCCCACCGAGCCATCTCTCCATCCTAGCTCTGATGCTTACGAGCCACGAGTTGAGTGTCCCAGCGCCTTTTCCCCCTCCAGGTCAGATGTGCCAGGCCAGGCCAGCTCACCTTTCTTTACCAGAAATTGATTACGACCTCATTTCCACTATCTGAGTGGCAGGAAGATTTAACTCTCTTATCTCTGTATCGAAAACTTATTCTCCCTTTATATTCTAACAACCGGTTTTATTTCCCCTAAATAATTATGAGATCTCAGCTTCCAAAGCCAGTCAGTAGGACATGACCTCAGGGCCTGAGAACCTCCTCCCTAATGCAAACATGGGCTCTCCCCGTTTAAAGCTCTGCCCCGGGTTCTAACCTCTAAACTGGAATAAGAACAATGTGACCTAAGGGAAAGGACCTCAGCTCGAACATCCACCCTTGAGGCACAGGAACACTCAACTTTCTCAGTGGGAGGAAGATGCACCTGATCCCACACAGCAGCTAACGGGACAGGGAAAGAAGGCATCAGAAATACATACTGACTAGAGCAAGATAGCAGCCGTGAAGAATGAACATAATCTCTGGCTGTGATTAACATTCCTCCTAAGATTCCTCATTAATCTGTAGGAATGCTGAATGCTAATTTTCAAATTTACACCATTAATGAAAATTTTAAACCATTACTCTGTCTTCGAATAGTAAATACCTCAGATTCTTTTACATGACTGCAATTCTGTAATTCTCACATAATTTACATGACTCTCAAATTCTTTTTACATGACTTCTACTTGTTAAGAACTAAATCTGACCATGTGGTGGTGGAGCACACCTTTTAATCCCAGCACTCGGGAGGCAGAAACGGGTGGACCTATGTGAGTTCAAGGCCAGTCTGGTCTACAGAGCAAGTTCCAGGACAGGGTCTAAAGCTACAGAGAAATCCTGTCTCAAACACACACACACACACACCCCTAAATTCTGTTGTAAAAACCAAAGTTGTGATTTAAATATCCATATGCTAGCAGAACCTCATGATGAAGGCTCATAGTCCCAGTTACTCAGGAGGCTGTAGCAAAGGGAGGATCATAGGTTCCAATCCTGCTTGGGCTACAGAATGAGTTCAAGGTCAGAAAGGGAGCGGGTTACAGGGGTACAACTACCCAAGGACCATGAGATTTTTATCTCTGTACATCATAAATTGGCCCCTCCTCTACCTGAATGTAAAGGGATACTTAAGTCAACTTCAGGGTTCTCAGGAGCTTCTGACCATCACTTTTATCTAAATTAAAAAAAAAAAAAGTCTCTCCTCTGTGTCAGGAGGTTCCTCTCCTGCATTAGAGTGTAAGGGCCCTTCGTCAACCTTGATGTTAGATAGTAAGTCTCACCCTCCCAACAGGAAGGATAGATTGTCCTTTTCTTAATCACTGAGTATTAGAAGACCTCCCTTACTGTAAATGGGTGCCAGGTTTTACCTGATAAGAAATGGGGTCTTTGGGGGTACCATCCCCTCAGACCCCTTCAAAGTACAGCTAAGGCGCGACAGTCAGCAAGGGAAAAATAACGAAGGGTATCTGAGGGGAAAACGAGTCAACGCACACATGATTTCTCCTCAGCATGTCTCTTCCTTGTCCTCTCTTCCAGTTCTTTGATGGAGGAAGGTCATTTGTCAATAAACAAACTGCCTTGGCCCATTTGATAGGCTACCCCTTAGGTGGGTGGAGTAAACAGAATAGAATGCTGGGAGGAAGAGGAAGTGAGCTCAGATGCAAGGCAGCTCCTCTGAGAGACAGACGCCATGCTCTCCTCTCCAGAGTAGACACGATGAAGCTCTGACCCAGGATGGACGTAGGCTAGAATCTTCCCGGTAAGCGCACCTTGGGGTGCTACATACATGAACAGAAATGGGCCAAGCAGTGTTTAAAAGGATACAGTTTGTGTGTCGTTATTTTGGGGCATAAGCTAGCCAGGCAACCATGAGCCGGGCTGTGGGAAGAGGCCCACAGCCCCTACTACAGATGGCGCCCACGTGGATAACTGCATCCACAGAAAGCCTGAGAAAGCTTGGGAAAGAATAGAGTAAAGCGTGTTTTCTTGGTAGCAGCAATTTCTCGGGTCTGCTCTGCTTGCTAGAGGCAAGCAAGTGCTCTCATCTAAGAGAGGCTTCCTGACTCAGCTTCAGCTGCAGAACCCTGCAGCTCATTAAGAGGTCCTGCCACGAAACACTTAAAAGGTATTGATAAAAGCTGACTGCATACTTGTTTGTTTTCAGACGTAGCAGGAAAAAAGTTGTGCTGTTTTAAAACTCTGGCATTCTGGTCCATCCTGCCAGGGCAAACTCTGACTGTTTGAGGCAGGAGGGCCAACTACAGAGAGAGGACTTGAGTGTTGTCTGTGGATATAGTATTGCAGCTTGTTTGCTGGCAAGGACCTTGAAACGCCACAGAGTTGTGGTAGTAAACATGGCTACAGCCGGTACCTCCGCCATGAGGCTGGAAAGCTAAGGAATGGCCTGGATTTAGCTGGCAAAGCCACGGCTTTAATCCTACCCATATTGCTCAGTAATTTAAAGGCTCGTGTGGTCAGAAAAAGAGAGAGATACAGTAAAGAGAGATTCAAAGACAAAGAAAACTTTAAATGATTTACAGTGTGTTTAAAAATATATACAGGCTGAAAATTAAAGTTCTTAAAAGTAAAATAAGGAAGAAAGAGAGTAGTTGGGTGTGGTAGTACACACCTTTAATCCCAACACTTGGGAGGCAAGAGGGAAATTTACCTCTGTGACTTCAAGGTGTGGTAGCACACGCCTTTAATCCCAATGCCTGGAAGGCAGAGACAGAAGGATCTCTGAGAGTTCAAGGACAGTCTGGTCTACAGAGTTATTCCAGGACAAATATATACAGAGAATATAAAACAAAAGTAAAAGTAAACAAAATAGAGTTAAAATAAAGCTGCACAAAGATGGAAATTACACAGAGAATCTTGATACTGTATGCTATTATGCTCTCTTTGAATTGTTTGAATGCTGAGGAAGGAGCAACAGATGCTAAAAGATATTTGTTTATAAATGCTGCTGAACTAATCCAAGATAGATATTTTCAAAATACCTTGACTTCAGAATTTGGATCTAAGGATATGATACTTTGGAAAAGAGTTTCTTCTATTGTTTTCACAGAGGATGAGACTCTTTGGATTGCTTCTTCGATCCCAATATGGTATGATAGACCACGTCCTCCTGAAGGGTTGCTGTGTGAACACCTTCAAAAAATTACTTTGCTCAACTGCCAACTGAGATGAACCTAGCAGACAGGTTATCCCATAAAAGACCCGAATAACAGCGCCCCCATTCAGCAGGAAGCAGTTTGGAGAGAAAAAACTGCGCCCATGTTCCCATATATTGTTTATAAATGTTCTTTTACATTTAAAGGGGGAGATGATATAGATGTGAATAATTTACATTGATATGAATCTTGGTTTACTGATATTAATTTAAGGTCAATTTTATTATATGTATATGTATTTCTGATATTGATTAAGGTATTGTGATTGTGTAGTTCACTTAAAAATGTAATGTATATAGGTTGTTAATAGATAATTATCAATAATAGTCAAGTTTGTAGTCATGTTAGTTAGATTTTCTAGATGTGCATGCATATATTTCAAATAGGCATTCATCATATCTTTCAAAGGCTAGAGAATATGGTATTTTAAATGTTTTAATAACTTAGGGTTTTTCATGACAATGAGACACTCTGCTCCTGGCAGCACCAATCTGCTTCAAGAAGAAGATGGGCATCGAAGAGGCACCTTATGGAGTTTGATAGCCATTTGGGCAAGAAACTGCTCTTGCCTGGACTGTTGCATAAACTGGACACAGAGAACCCACAGAGAGAGGACTACTGAACTTGCCTAAGGTGAGATGATCTTTTGGGGTTCCTGATTCATGAAAGAGTCTGCAAGACATTCTGCAGGATACAGCAGATAGTGACTGAACTGCCTTTGAAATTTCCTGCTTCATGGAAATGTCTGCTGGACACTATGGACCTGTAAGCAGAAGATGGATGCCCCAACGGTACAGAGGAACTTTGGGTGGCTGTCCAGGCAGCAAGATGTCTCTGTCATTTCTAGAGTTTGAAAGTTGCTTATTTCTTGTTTGCTTAGGTAATATTATATCCTTCTGGAGTCTTTGAGGGAGTTAAAGAATATATAGATAGTTATTGTTTTCCTTAGTTATGATAAAGATAAAATAGATGTAAATATTGTAATTTTTACTTGATAACTGTTTTGTTATATGTAATTTTGCTATGTTAAAGTTAAAGCCTTCCTTTTTTTTTTTGTTTAAACAGAAAAAAGGGAAATGATGGAGGAAGGTCATTTGTCAATAAACAAACTGCCTTGGCCCATTTGATAGGCTACCCCTTAGGTGGGTGGAGTAAACAGAATAGAATGCTGGGAGGAAGAGGAAGTGAGCTCAGATGCAAGGCAGCTCCTCTGAGAGACAGACGCCATGCTCTCCTCTCCAGAGTAGACACGATGAAGCTCTGACCCAGGATGGACGTAGGCTAGAATCTTCCCGGTAAGCGCACCTTGGGGTGCTACATACATGGACAGAAATGGGCCAAGCAGTGTTTAAAAGGATACAGTTTGTGTGTCGTTATTTTGGGGCATAAGCTAGCCAGGCAACCATGAGCCGGGCTGTGGGAAGAGGCCCACAGCCCCTACTACAGTTCTTCTGTCCTGTCTATAATGTCTTAGCTCTAATTTTCTCTCCCAATTCTAATTCCAATTCTCTGCTACCTTCTCCTCCTCCTCCTCCTCCTCCTCCTCCTCCTCCTCCTCCTGCTTCTCCTCTTGCTTCTCCTCCTTCCTCTTTCTGCTCATTTCTGGGATGCTTCTGCTCCAGCCTCTGTGTACTGTCTTTTCTTATCCAGCTATACAGACCCACAAAATCTCGCAGGCATTCACCTGAAGGTCACATACCATGTCTTAAGCAAATGATAAGAATCAGAGTCATTCCAACAACTCACAGTGCAATAGACCCAGACGGGGAGAAAAGAGCACTTTCTTCCAGTTGGCCCCGAACTCGTGGCTGCAAGCTGCAGCTGGGAAAGGGGAAGCCTTTTGTACCTCATCTATAGAGGGAGCCTTGTAGAACTAAGCCAGTAAGAGAAATAAGGGAAATGGTGTGTTATAGCCTATACTGTTGAGAGTACATATCATCTTCAACATTTTGTGGTTAGCAGTCAGGAAGGCCATGCTTTCTTGGACTGGAGACTTGTTTGTTTACATACGTGTCCTCAGAGAGAGTGCAGCAGCAGCTGGAGCTGCCGTGGCAAGGGGCAGAGGAGCCCACTCAGCACTCGGTAAGGCGCAGTGACATTAAAAGCATCGTAAATCTTAAGGTGTTTTTCTGTCCAGTATGCAACCCTACCATAAAAAGAGAAGCTTGTAACTCTACTTCAGGGCTATGAAGTTGGTTTATATTTCGTCACTATCCCTGGAAAGTCATGGAATCTTAATCCCTGGTGTCTGGGTAAAGGCCATAAAACTGAGGTTAGGAATCTGTGCAAAGAGTTCATTGGTGTCCCTGGTACTGCACTTAGGTTACTTTGCACTTTTTACCTTGGCTCAACAGATCATACAGTTGACCACATGTCCTATATTAAGATTATATTCCTTTGGTAATAGCTCATCTTAAAATACAAAGAAAAGAGGTATTTTGACTCTGTGACTGTTTTCACACATAGCTAGGGGATGTAATCAATACACCCCAAATGCATAGGGGTAACTGTGCCAAATAAATGATCAAATAGTGCTGAACTGCGGAAGACAAATCCCAAATTTGTAACAGATCGGAATAAGCTATAGGAGAAATCTACAGTAAGAAACAGCCAGTTCATTCATAAGGCAATAACTTCAATGTGCCTTGCATCTTGGTTTAATCCTCCAAGAGAAGCCTTGATTCTGATGGGCTGACCTCATGAAAAGATGGCTGTATAATTACTGCATAATCCTGTGGCTTGTAGCAGATAAGCAACCCCCAAAGGCTTGGGAAATGGCCAAGAAATGGGGTGCAACGAGATGGATCAGCACGGAAATGTACCTACCACCAAGGTTGATGATCTGAGTTCAGTCCCAGGACCGGCCAGCAAGATGGTAGGAGAGACCCGACTCCCACATGTGCAACAAGCACACAGGCCCACACACATACACACAAAATAAATTAAAATGCAATTATATGTTTTAAAAACAAAAACAAAAAAAGAACTTACCAAGGCCAGCTGGCCGGGGTCTGAAAAAGCATGGGACAAAACCGGACTCGCTGAACATAGCGGGCAATGAGGACTACTGAGAACTGAAGAACAATGGCAATGGGTTTTTGATCCTATTGCACGTAATGGCTTTGTGGGAGCCTGGGTAGTTTGGATGCTCACCTTAATAGACCTGGATGGAGATGGGTGGTCCTTGGACCTCCCACAGGGCAGGGAAACCTGATTGCTCTTTGGGCTGAGGAGGGAGGAAGACTTGATTGGGGGCGGGGGGGGGAATGGGAGGTGGTGGCGGGGAAGAGGCAGAAATCTTTAATAATTAAATAAATTAATTAATTAAAAAATGGCACTGGGCAGTGGTGATGGGTGCCTTTAATTCCAGCACTCGGGAGACCAAGGCAAGCAGATCTCTGAGCTCGAGGCCAGCCTGGTCTACAGAGTGAGTTCTAGGACAGACAAGGCTACACAGAGAAACTCTGTCTCAAAAACTAAGCATGTGTGTGTCTGTGTGTCTATGTGTCTAACACAGACACACACACACACGAGAAGTACGTAAGGACTGAGTCTGGGGATCATTCTACATCGTGTCTACATTCTAGATGATTAAAGTCACTGCAGAACGAGCCCACTCCAATTCTGGACCAGGCTAGAAGCCTGGCACCTGCCCTGGGTTACAAAGACAAGTGAGGTGCTCTGCCCACCCAGGTTTGACTTTGTCATAAAGCTTCTAGGAAGCACAGGCGTTTGAAGGGAGTATGATTTTAGGACGCCAGACCTTCATCTGCTCCTTGAAGTCACCTGGGACACTTTCTTTCCCCTGACATCCAGGATTCCTTCTACTCCCCAATTTTCCTAACCAGCTCCTTCCTAGCCCCACCCTTGACTCGGAACAACTTTAGATAACTTCAGAATCTGTCATCGGTGTTCATGATGTTGAAGCCACTAACCCACTTGCCTGTCCGAAGCTCCTTCCTTCAGGCATGTCCCATCTCTTGATTTCTTAGCTCTCTCTCCAATTTCGTGCTGAGTCGGAATCTGTCTGCCTGTTCCCTTGACTATGCTTGTGGCTAGGCACCTGTCCCAATGCCCCGAAGTGTGGGTTCCCCGCTATGTGACTGGCTAGTGACAGATGGCAGCTCACACTGCCTGTAAACAGGCTCTCGGAGGTCAAGTCTGTGTCCGGCATGTGGCTCAGAAAAGGCAAACATCACCCTCTAGAAGCTGGCTCTGGCCTCTGAGGGAGCAGAGGTGGCTGAGGTGAGAGGCACCAATTTCCTCTAACGCGAGACAACATCGGGAACCGAGAGGCTCCACCTGGGACTCCGGAAACAGCAGAACCAGGAGAGTTCCCAGGAAGAAGGGATGTAGAGCAGGGCCACGAAGGGTGGTAAAGGCTTGGCAACCCAGCAGCCGAGGATCAGCACAACAAGGAGGGACGCGGGGTTTGAAATTTAAAGCAGATTTTATAAACAAATGGGCACTGGAGGCAGGTTTCAAATCTCAGGTTAGAGAGTGGAGCTGGCATTGTTCAGTGTCAAGTACTGACCTGGGTTCCATCCCCAACACCAGAAGAAAAACAAGTGGCAGGGATCTCAGAAGACCATCAGTCTAGAGGTTGTCATCCAGGGCTGGAGAGATGGCTCAGTCGTTAACATTACTTGCTGCACTTGCAGAGGATTGGGGTTTCGTTCTCAGCACCCACACTGGAGAGCTCACACCTGCCTAAATGCCAGCTAGCTTTCAAGGGCACCCTCAAACACGTGGCATACACTTATACAGACATGGACAGACATAAAAATACATATTTTTTCAAGTGCTACCTAGTGAGGTGTATTCAACAGCCTGTAGAAAGCCTCAGCCAGGGTCTAGTAATCTAGAATAGGTTGGTCCAACAGGAAGGCTACGAAGGATTGCTACAGACATCACTGAGTAGAGAGTACACTGGGTCGAGGCTGTGGGCTTGTGTGACTTGTCTGAAGAGCAGGCGCTACTCCCTAACCCTAAGCAAGCAACCGACACAGGGTTTCATTTCTTATAAATTTATTACATAATATTATAATAATTATTATTAATAATAATAATAATATAAGAAACATAGATCTCTGTGGGGTGTATCACAACGTCAGGGTCAGGAGGCCTCAGGACTGGGGCAGGGGTGAAAGCCCCCAGATGGAACTCCATACAAAAGGAGGGGTGAAGCAGAACTGACCCTGTAAAGTTAAAAACCCAAATTGAACAGAACCAAAAACCCACAGGTAAAGGTGAGACTGTGTATGTGGCAGTCCGTTACAGTGACCGCTGCTGTGTGTGACCTGGTCTGTTGGTGAGGGGGTTAGTGGGTGTGACTCTGTCTAGGGAATGGGGCCGGTGGGCCAGCACAGACCGGCGTGCCAAGCCCCTGGGCCATGAAAACATCTGTTTTCTGTCTTTTTTATTTTTATTAAAAAAAGCTAGAAATAGAAACAGAAACTTGTGAGTGACGTGGATGGAGCTTAGTCCAGACTCCAAACCCTATGTTTAAAAACGCCCCAGGGCCCCCACCCCACAGGTCATTGCTGAGTGTGGGGAGTCACAGTAAGGGGGCCAGGGCACCCTCAGGAGTCTTTGCCTCTCTCCAAGGGCTGTTGTGGCCTGATTTTTTTTTTAGTGGTCCCCACAATCCCTTTAGAAGCCCAAAGGGGATACTGCCTGCAGGGGGCCCTTGAGGCCTCCAAAGTTGAAAGGATTCACCAAGAAATCCTGCTTAAGCTGGGTGAGGCTCAAGAACAGGCTGAGAAAACAGCGCGACCCGCCCGCCCGAGAGCAGCCTTTCTTTGGAGAAGACAGGGCACTTTCACAGGCACACACCCATGCAGGCACCCTGCGCAAGCTTCCGCAACCTCCCACCCATCCAGAACAGCCCCTGGGGACCACTCCACAATCAGGCACATACAGGGCACCCATGCACTCAGCCACACCCACTTTTCACAAGCACACAGGCGTGCACACACATATGTGGCACACACACAGGGCAGGAATGGGGAGTCTTTGGGGTGCGAGGCAGGGAGGCTTCTCTGCTGTAGTTGCCCAAGAAGTGGGAAGGTTAGACCCCTCCTTTGGGAGAGACCCTGTGAAGATGATGGCTGGGGTTGGGTTACCGGGGCCCAGCCCCAGGGCAATAATCTCCCAGGCCACCTGGCCCTGCTAGTGCCCAGCAGGCAATGCCTGCCACCCGTCCCCCTGAGCAGCACCTAAAGGGTGGGTGGGGCATACTATAGCTCAGCGAGGGAAAGGGGGCTGAGCCGGGGTCCCCAGGGTGGGCTGCCAGGACCCTGGCTAACCCCAGGCCAGCTGGAGTGTCCCCTGCCCTGTATGGGGTGGCAGTGAGGGGCCGGAGATGGAAGACTGGGCAGCTGTGGCGGGACCAGCGAGAGGACTAGAGGGGAAGAGGGTGGGAACTGTTACGGACAGAGATATTTGTTCCTTTTCTCGTTCCAAATATAGAGTGGATTAAAATATGTAAAACAGGAGGCTCCTTGGCCCCCATCGAGAACCCCAATGTCTCCCCCCTCCCCCCGAGTCACCAAGGCGTGTCCTGACCTCGCATGCTGGACTAGGTTCCCCCTCTGGGAGAATGGCCACCAGGAGCTGTGAAGGAGGTGGTCAGGCCAGAGCACCCTGCCCTAACCCCCTTCCACCCAGCCCCCCTGGTCCGCGCCCTTACTGTGTGCTGGGTGGGGTTCAGCGGCAGGGGAGGGCACTAAGCAATGTACAGGGCAAGTCTCCAAGCAACAGCAAACAGGACGATTCATGCAACATTCCTGGCCCGGGCGCCGTGGTAGGGGGCGAGCCGAGCCTGCGGCCTGGAGTAGGGGTAGGGGCCCTGCCGGCAGGGCGCAGCAGGAACGGGAGAGGAAGTGGGGCGTCAGCTGCCATCCAGCTGCCTGAGCGCACGCTCGATGTTCATGCGGTGGCCAACGCGTGTGACGCCCAGCTCCACGAAGTCGTCCTTGGTGAGCGCAGGCAGGTGTGCGCCTTCGATCTCATGGTCCTCGAAGCGGTCTCGGTGCTCGCCCAAGTGGATGCTCTCCAACCAGTCGCCCACATCGAACTTGCTCCAGAGCTGCAGGGGTTTCTGCTGGAATGGCCTACGGGGGCCAGCACTGGGGCCAGAGCCGGGAGAAGGCGAGGGCAGCGGAGATGGCGAGGGGGAGCGGCTGCGCGCACTCACACTTCGCACCACGAAGCGCACTTCCTTGGGTTCGTGCGGGATGGAGAGGCTGGACGACTTGAGGATGGTGGGAGGCGTGAGGCCGAAGGGCCGCCCCGCGCCTCCCACACCCGCCCCCAGCCCCTCCACCCGCTCCAGCGATGCGGGCTTCACTGGGCTCGGGGCTCGTCTCGCCACGGGGTACCGGCCGCTGGGCCGCACCGAGTAGGAGGCCCCTCCGCCCGGGCCCCCGGGGCTGCGCTGCGCTGAGATGGTGCTCAGCTCACCGAGGCTGCTGAAGAGCCTGCGGAGGGAGAGTGGGTGAGGGCCAGGTGAGGGGCGGAAAGTAAAGTCGGGGTGGACAGAGGGGAGCAGAGCCAGGAGGACTAGGGCTGGAGGAATATCCTGTGGTCACTCTTTTTTTAAAAAACCAAAAACATCTTGGCCTGTGCCTTGCCTTACTCTGGGGGATACTCAGACTGACTGGAATCTTAAGGAGTAAGACTAGTCCCCCACAGAGCTCTCCATGGAGGCCCAATGGCATTCCACCGAAGAAGAGTTTCTCATTGACAAGAGCCGCTTGCCCCTCCCTGCCAGCCTCTAACACAGTCGTCTGCCGGCATGGGTTCCATCCACAGATGCTCTGGACTGTAAGACTAGAACAGTATCTTGACCACTCCCCACATACAAAGCAGAAAACCCGGGCCAGTCTCAGGGACAGCCGAGCCATGGTAAAGGCTGGCAGTGGGAGACGACCAAACAGGTCCACGAACACTGGAGACAAACACCAGGCAGGGCTCACACCCACAAGAGGTTGAGGCAATAGCACACGGTAACTGGAAGACAGTCTCCCTGCACAGAAGAGCACACCACAGCAGCAATGGTGACTAGATGTGCTGCAGACATGCAGCAGTGATGGTAGAAATGCAGGAGCACACGGGCAGACACACAAGGCAAATGGTACCTCCGTTCCCAGCCTCACCTGGCAGGATCCTGGACTTCCAGCCCCGCCCCAGCCTGCCTGGCTGGAGGCCAGCCTGAGGTGGCTGCCCTAAAGGAAGCCTACTCCCACGGCCCCTCATTCCCATCTCGACCCCTTACTACGGCCAAGGACAGTCTCGGTCGCCATCAGTAGCACCAGAGCCCCACAAGTAGCCATGCAGAGCAGCCAGGGGCAGCCAGGCACAGCATGTGAACTGCGAGAGGCATGGGATGGGCATGCTCACTTACACAGCCGGCACTCGGGACCACCGCGCAGCTAGACAGAGCAGCCACATGCAGATGGGCAGGAAAGAGCAATGAGAGAGAGTGTTAGCAGGCCAGGCCCACAACGCCTTCGGTCACAACCACACAATGGGCAGCCAGGTTCAGGGACCCCTGTGGGACACTCTATGGAGGCTGGAGCTCAGAAGGTACTGGGGAAGAGAAAGTCCCTAGGAGAGCTAGGCTAGGTTTCCGATTTGCCTGTCACCTCTCTCTGGCTCTCTCCACTGTGCAGTGCAGACTGTTAAGCGTGGCCTAGCGGTGTCTTGCAGTCTGCTAAGTCTCTCCACTGTCTGACCAACCTCTCTCCAGCTGCCATCTCACCCCCTCCACCCCCACAATGCCTTCTCTCTTAAGCTGGCCTAAGTTCCTGCTCACTCTGCACAGTATCCACAGTGCAGGAGTCCCCTCAACACCTCTTTCTCCTTGCTACAGTTCAGCTATGTAATATTCCCCTAAGAGGCTTGCGTTCTGAAGGTGCAGTGGTGTATCCAATCACTGAGCGGTAACTGGATCATGAGGGCTTTGTCCCAATCAATGAATTAATATTCTGATGGGAGGCTGGCTATGGCGGCACACACCTTTAATCCCAGCACTCAGGAGGCAAAGGCAGGCAGATCTCTGTGAGTCTGAGGCTAGCCTGATCTACATAGCAAGCCCTGGGCCAGCCAAGGCTACATGGTAAGACTCTGCTCCCCTCCCCCCAAAAAAAATCAATAATGATCACAACAATACATTGATGAATTCATAATTTGATGGCCTTATTCCTTCTCCTTCCAGGTCCTTCTTCCTGGCTTCCTTGAAATGACTCACTACCCCAAGCCCCTCCCCCATTATAATGTTCTCCCTAGCAATGGGGCCAAGAAACCTTGGACTGAAATCTCTGAAACTATAAACCAAAATACATCTTCCCTCCTCAAGTTGTTCCTGTGAGGCAAAATCCGTCAGAGAGAAGAGAAAGCTAACACGTTCCATTAAAGCAACTTTCTACTTATCCCTCACATGGATTACTCCTTCCCTGGAGACCTCATTTCCATCCCTTTTAATGGCTCTCTCCTCAGCCTGTCCATATTTCTTCTTCCCAACTGCTCAGACCCCCGGCAGAGCTTCTTGAAGAATCCAGACAGTGTCCCCAACACAAATACTCCAAGAACATCCGAAGTATACACACGGGAACAGGCAAAGCCCCCAGAAGAAACTTTCACTCCTATGGAACCTGGCCTCATGGAGCCATCTTGGCTTTGGGGGCAAAGTGGGGTGGCAACAGAGGTGAGGTGTGATAGAATCATAGTTATGAGTCAGACTGTGGTCACATACAGAGTAAAACGAAGCCAGGAATGTCACCTTGCCTGTTTCTCCCCGTGAACTCATGCTGACCCTCACCCGGGCATCTTTGTCACGGAACAGACATCGACACAAGACCTACTCCAAGGGTTAGGTTTCAGCAGCTACACTGGAGGCTACAAAACAGTCATAAGGCAGTGCAGTGGGAGCTTTAAGCAGAGCTCAGAAGAAAGTCTGGGTCCAAAAGGTCTAAGCTGGGCCAAGCAGCTATACCTGTCTGGATAGCGTCAAAGCCTTCCTTCCTGGCAGGGGTGACTGGAGGCCTGGGCTGAGGGCAAACTGGCTTCAGAGGCACCCAGGGTCCGGAAACATGAGTCTGTAGCCAGTGGACTGGGAGTGGAGAGAGGGCTGGTCATAAACCTCAACAACCTCCACCAGTGTTGGAGATTTGGGAGGCCTAGAAGAGAAGCCCAAGGAAGGGTGTGTATGCAAGGAGTAGCCCAAGTATTAGTGTCCATTCCCTGCCCACCTCTTGGGGAAGAGCTCTAGCTACATTGTCCCCAGAGCAGAAACCCCAGTTTGTGCAAATCTGATTTCAACATGTTTACACACATCTCCGCACACCTACCTCTGGCGATTGCCACTAATAGGAGACTGACTGACCACTAAATCGTCAGACTGTGTCCACCACAAGGTCACCTCACAGCATCTGCTGCCCTCCAGGGTGCTCCTGGCTGATGCAGCCTCTAAGACCTTGCCCCCCATGAACTCCCAGTCAATGAGATCTGACCTCTGCCCCTGGCTACCACCAAGGCTGTAGGCAGGGTCCCCTGGCTGACCGGCAGGCTCATCTGCTTCCTTGGAGGAGCCCTTTCTTCAGCGGCTTCCTTCCCAGATGAATTTTCTAGCCCACACTCTTTCATAAGCTGTACTTT
This sequence comes from Chionomys nivalis, assembly GCF_950005125.1. NCBI lineage: Eukaryota > Metazoa > Chordata > Mammalia > Rodentia > Cricetidae > Chionomys > Chionomys nivalis. The sequence continues at coordinate 46,394,650 of NC_080102.1, read as the reverse complement.
CTGAGGCCGTATCATCTACCCCCATTCCCTGCTATGACTAATAAGCCCAGGAATGCCATATGTGAGAACCTCCATGGGTTTCTTCTGAGCTCAAGGTTTCTACTGGGATCTCTTAACCCCTCTTAACATACAGGATATCCAACCCTGCCTCGGTGAACAGCACCCACATGAGAGGCCTGGGGCTCCTCTACCTTTTTATCCTTGGCAAATGTCACCAATTCCTCACATTAATCCAGGTCCTTTCTCATCACAGGAGCCCAGACCCCGCATAGTTTCAGGTCCTTATACCATCCACCCTCCCTTCCTTTCACCTTTTCCTTCCCTTCACTTTCTCCTTCCCCCTCCCTTTCTCTCCGCTAGGGATAAAAGGCCTCATGCGTGCCAGGTAAGCCTTCCACCGCTCAGCGACATCCCAGCCCTTCAATTCCTTCTTTGGAGTTTCCTTGACTCATGGATCCGGGCACAAACTCAGGAATAGAATACACCTTGACAAAAAGATGTCACCCTATAAACACACCACAACATCTTCCTCCAGAGACCGCCTTACCTCTGTCAGCCCACTGATACCAACAGGCAAGGAAAGATTCCTACTCAGGCCTGGCCAGTACCTCGGGCCTACTTGCCTTTGCACTCAGGTGGGTCAGGTCTAGGCCTGTGGCTTTTGGCAATTTGGAGGCCCCATCTCATTACAGGACAATTCTTAGTAGGAACACAGATCAAGTAGGATCTAAGATTCTCCATAAGTCCTCTCTGCCGCCTGGCCTGTGTAATACTGACATGCCCAGGGTCCCTCTGTCTTCTCTTATGATCTCTTTCTGTTCCCTAGCAGAGTCTGGACTTTTGAGAATGCATGTACATTTGATCTGCCGAGACACATATGCATCCCATCCCCAGTATCCACCTGGTCTCAAAGAACCTTCATGTGTGACTGTGCCAGCACACAGGCTCTGTCCATACCCTTAACATGCAAGCAGGACCTGTATCAGACAGACAGGGCAGGGCTTTGCAGAGCCACCTGAATGGAAAATGGGTCTCCTGTGAGATCTCCTCAGTGACCTCAACAGGTCGAATGAACAGGGCACACTTTGACCACCCACACGCAAGCACGTGGGGCAGGGGGGAGGCACTCAGAAGCACTGCAACAAATATTTCCAAAACTATTTCACCATGGTTTCTTTAAACACAAGTGAAGATCTGCCAGGTATAGAACTGAGTCAGCTGGCATGACTGCACACACCTGTGATCCCAGCACTTGAGAGGCAACAAGCGGGAGGATCTTAGGCTTAAGGCCAAGTTGGGCTCCACAGTGAATTCAATACCACCCTAAAGTTATATAGAAAGGCTCTATCTCAAGTAGGTGAGATGGGTTGGTAGGTGATGGCTCTTGCAGCCAAGGCTGATGACCTGAGTTCAATCCCTGGTACCCACAAAATGGAAAAACAATACTGACTTCCCATAAGTTATTCTGTGACTTCCACATGTATACCATAAAATGTGTACACATGCACACGTGCGTGCACACGCGCGTGCGCACACACACACACACACACATATATATATATAAAGGTAGAAAAGAAAAGGAAAGGAAAGAAAAGAAAAAAGAAAGGTCCCATATCTCAATAAAACAAAGCAGAGGAGCATAGCCCAATGGCTGACCATTTGCCTAGTATGCACAGGGCCCTGCGTTCAATCCTCAGCACCAATCCCTCCCCAGAAAGCCAAGGCAAAACAGCACTGCTGTAGGTTTCAAACTACATGGAAGATTCAAGCCCAAACACGAGACCCGGAAGAAAGTGGAATCTGGAGACAGGCGCAGGTCTCAAGACAGAGAGGTGGGGCTCTACAACCAGCTGCGGGGCCCAAGGTTGGGTTTGAAACGATGAACAAATAACACACGGCCTAAGTCAGGCCTTTTCAGACATGAGAATCTGTCCAGCGGGGGCTAGAACTTCAACCTGAAGTGAAAGTACAGGTGGGAACATGGACCTCACAGCAGCACCAAGAACAACATACCCTCCAGCCTCAACACCAACACCAACAATGGGCCCAGGTAAATGAGCTGATCTACAAGTTACTGCGCTTTCTCCAAAAAGTCCAGATTGTTGAGCTCCTGTGGCTAGACTTTATCACTGCCCAGACTGAGACATCTGTGAGAAGGTAGACAAAAAAGGGTCATTCCCAACTCGGTGGAATCCATCAAGAGACAGAAGAGCCTGGTAGGTAAAACCAGGGGACCACACACGGACCAAAGATGTGGCACAAAGGTGTGACCTCTGCCAGGACAGATCCTGAGAAGGACACAGTCACACCCAGACATCAGAACGTCACACACTTTATTAGACACTTCTCTAAGAGAAAGGCTCATTGGTGATTTTGATCCCAAAGTCAGACATGAATACTGAATTCTAGCCCCCACTGGCTACCAGGCCAGTGCTGAGCTACAGCCCCAAACAGACATCAAAGCCAGAGTGTCCACAAAGACAGACAAAAGACCAGGTCTGAAATAAGCTGGATGTACACAAAGTCACAAGTGCCCCATGCCTGTAGCCAGAAACGAAAGCCCTGTGGCAGACAGCAGGACACATTCCAGGTGACCGTTGTTACACCCAGGTATGACAATGTGATTGCCCACACTGAAGAGACAGAGGTAGGAGGATCAAAGCCAGCTCAGACAGCATAGCAAGACCCTGTTTCCAAAACCAAAACCAAAAATAAAGAGCCCAAAAGGTAGAAGAAAAGTGAGTGGGAACAGAACGAAATACAGAGGCAAATGGAGGAACACAGGGTACAAGGCAGTTTAGTGACTCTAAGCTGAGTGAGCGCTCATTATAATTTCTTACTTATATAGCTAAGAAATGCCATGAGTAACAGCGATACAACAAAAGTCTACCGCTGCAATGTAAAATTACGGAGTACAACGCAGTATGTTACGGAAGGTGCTACTAGGAACCTAAGAGATCTTTGCCTGTGCGCCCATGATATAGCACTTGCATTAAGCTTCCTTTTATTGATTTAATATATGTTTATTGAGGCCCTGCAATGGGCTAAGCAATAAGCTATGCACAACTTTCATCAAGAAAGGCAGCAGGAAGGAACAGAAGGGCTAATGATGGGTGGAAAGACAATGAAGAAAAAGTTCTGGTGAAGGTTGTATCAGGACACCTCTATCTTTGAGGATCCAGTTTTGTAGGCAAACCCGAGAGCCCAGCCAACTCATCCTGACTGGACCATATCTACCGCACCTACTCTAAGGGTGCCTTCATCACTGAACTACTGAGAAGGGCTTTCAATTCTGGCTGAGAAAAAAGGCCGAAAAGGGAGAAGGCCTGAGAACAAGCCACTAGAACGTCAGCGATGTCCCTGAACCTCTTAAGAGAGGCAGTGTGAACTTCTCAAGCTCCCATTCATCTTTTGGATCCCAACCTGGAAGAATGTAAAATGAGCAGGCCCTTCGAGTAAGACCTACGGTTCTTAGGCTGTGCCCTGCTCACCACTTTGTGAACTCTGTCTTCCACAGCTGACAGTGTAGGGCACCTAAGAAACAAGAAGTGGGGAATCAGGAGGTGGCCTTCCACACAAACCCAGCACAGGGGGACCTTGGGGCAAAGACAGAAGCAGCTTGAGAAACACAGACAAGAAGCTGGCCAGAACTGGTCAGCTGTCACAAGAACCCATGCAGTCGACATGGGAGCCCCAGAGAAGGTTCCCAAGAAAGGACCTGAAGGATCAACCCAAAGTGCTGACAGCTTCTGCCTACAAAATGTTAGCAACAACCTTAGCAACATCCAGACCCCAGATCAGCAACTCCTCCTATCCCCATCATCACTGGGGGGAGGGGCAGACAGGGCAAGGAAGGAAAAGAGATGAGAGAGGAGACGGTGTGATTTCCAGCTCTTCCTGATGGAGCCTTATATGTCACATCCAGGATTCTGTGTGTAAGGGTCCCACAAGGTGCCACAAGACAAATATTTCTAGGGCAGAACATAAGAAATTTATATCAAGTCCCTAAAGAAAAGGAAGCAAGGCAGAAGGCCACTCTAGGAGAGGCGACCCCCGTCATATGGAGCAGCCATACTATCAGAAAGAGAAACGAGATGGAGCCCTGGGGCAGAAGACACAGGGCCAAAGAGCTGCTGAGAAGGAAGGGCAGCCCCAGAGCACAACAGGAAAAGACCCTGAATGGCAGAGGCACCCTGAGTTAGAATCCAGAGTAAAGAGCTGCGAACCTGCAGCAGGGCCTCCAAAGGGTCCTGGGAGGGAGGATTCCTGGACCTAAGTCTCGTGGGTACCCAGGCCCACTGCCTGCACCAAAAGGGGATACAGAGAGCAACTGTACTGAAGAGCCTTCTACCTCAGACAGCAAAGCAAGACCAGACAAAGATACAGAGGTGGATGGGGGACACCCGTGCCATGGACAGATGAGAGATGGGACAGAATGAGGAAGAACAGAAGGAAGCCTGTAGATGAACGGAAGGAACAAAGACAGGGGGACGGGCCCCTCCCCACATCACCCTGCTCACCGAGCTGCTGCAATGGGCGACGACTTCTTAGCAGGGTCCAGCAGGCTGCCCAGGCCACCAACGGGTTCCTCCCCCAAGGAGCGTGTGTCTTTGTTCAGCTGCTGCAGACGGGAGCTGAGCTCACTGATCACAGTTGGTTTGTCATCTTCAGGCCCAGGGAGCCCCCGACTCTCCACGGGGTCCCCCCACAGCTTGGACCTTCTCTGGAAGAGGTAGCGAGGGCGGGCAGGCCCAGCAGCAGAAGCCAACCCAGTAGAGGCAGCATGGTGCTGCTGGGCCATGAGCTCACTGTCCGAGGATTGCTTCAGCAACGGGTCCCTGAAGGTCACCGGCCCCTTCCCCAGCGGGGACTTGAGCTTGGGCTTGGGAGGCACTGGTGGCTTCTCGAGTAGAAAAGTGTGTCCATCGGCAAAGGAGGTGTGGGTGTCAGTGAGTTCCCCACTCTCCGAGCTCAGGGTGGACATGCTGGACACTGTGGAAATGGTGCTTGTGGTCTCCAGATGGGGGTCACTGGAGCTTCGAGTGTCAGCCTCCTCTACTCCAGAGTCAGCTGCAGACTCGGGGGCAGGGGGCAGCTCACTGCTGGGCTTCCCTGAGGCCGGGCTGGGTACCGTGGTGGGCAAGGGGCCCGGTCCAGGGGGCGGGGTGGCCAGCAGGATCCCATTGGCAAACTCTTCGGGGGGTGGTACTAGCCCAATGCGGGCCAGCTCCTCCCTAGTTTCTTCATCGCTGGAGGACAGCTGAGCAGGTGGCAGGTTCACAGCAAATACCAGCTCTGGCTCTTCCTCTGAGCTACCTTGGCCTGGCCCGGGATCTGATGGGATGCTGCCAGGGGGCTGGGCCCGGGGGCTTGGCATAGGCTCGGCCACAGTTGCAGCCTGCATGGGGGCTGGGGCCAGCTCCGGAGTACCCGGGCGCTCCTCTTCAGCCCCCAGCCTGTTGGGCTCCTGTCCATTGCTGGTGGCATGCACAACAATAAGACCAGCTGGCCGCTGCAAGGACGTGTCCAAGACGCTGAGGATCATGGATTTCTTGTCCTCTGGTGACTTCCGCTCTTCCCGAGGGGATTTCTCTGCCTCTCTGCGAGCAGGCACCGGAATCCAGGCTGGGCTCCGAGGGGAGAAGGCTGGTGAAGCCAACGGCCCTCGCTCGGAGTCTCGGGTCTGAACATCCACAAAGAGGGGTCCAGGGCGGTCAGCATCAGGGCTGTGCACAGGTGTGGGGGACCGGGAAGGCGTTTGCGAGGCCAGAGCCCGCTCTCGGGCAGCCAGAGCAAGGGCTAGGGGTGAGCTAGGATCCAAGGGTTTGCCAGTGAGAGGGTGGATGAAAGTGGAGCCTGAGGGCCCAAGGCTAGGGCCACTGACCAATGGCTTCAGAGCTGAGACAGGGGAGGGGAGCAGCAAATCACGGCCAGTGGGGGCGCCTGTCCCTAGGATGCGCTCATCAATGGAGCGGGAGGGCTGGAGGGATGGCAGCTCTGCGCTGGGAGGGCTACCCTCGATGGCACCCACAGATAGGAACACAGTGGAACGGCGTCGCTCCTCCAGGCGCCGCTCCTTGCCGGGGCCAGGGCCAGGGCCGCCAAAAGCGAGCCCCAGACCTTCTCCAGAGCCGTAGTCAAGGCCACCGGGCCGGGGCCCACGGTGCGTTGGGGAGGGATCTCGTGCAAAGCTTCCACCCACTGGACCCGGGCTACCCACGGCCAGGGCCGCGCGCTCCTGAGCGTCCTCCACCTGAAGCTGCTTCACCAGTGGGCTCTTGCGGCGCTGTGGTTTTGACGGAGCAAAGAGACTGGCACTGAAGGCGCCCAGGTTGGCATAAGGGCTATCAGGGCCGGACGGTCGAGGCCGGCGCTTGGGGCGCTCAGGCGGTGTAGCTGCAGGCACGGGCCGGGGGACATCGCCCACTTCTGGCGCAGAGTCCTGCAAGATGATCATGGAGCGCGCACGCTTCTGACGCTCAGGGTAGGGCAGCGGGCCCAGAGGAGCTCCAGAATCATACAGACCAGCGGCCCCCGCTCCAAGGCGAGCCTCCAGGCCTGGCTTGAAGCTGGAGCGCACAGTGTCAAAGGCTCGGCCTGGCGGTGGCGGCGGTGAGAATGTGGGAGGTGGCCCGGAGTCGAAGTAGTAGGGCGCGGGTGGGGGTGGTGGAGCGGTCTGCGGAGGGGGTGGAATGCCACGACCTTCACGCACTGTGTCCTGCATTGATGTGCTGCGTGGGAAGCGCCCTTCCAGTAGGGATGCCAGCTTCTCGTCCTCCCCTGGGGACGGAGGGGCCAGGTAAGTCTGGCAAGGATGCTGGCTACTGAAAGACCTCTCTGGACCCAGTGCCACTGGCTAGTCCTATCCTGCCTGCAACCTTGAGTGGCCACAGCCCCACCAAGGAAGATGGAATCAGGGCCCCGTGGAAGGCCAAGGAAGAGCGCAAAAGCTCTGAGCAGGCCACCCCACGCTCTGTGCCAAATCCAGTACAGGTAGGGAGAGCTCAGCTGAAAGTCCAGAAGCGACCCCACCCACAGTGTGGAGGGCTGTTCCTGCAGCGGAACTGGGACAGGACCCAAACTCTGACTGCCTGGACTGAGGCCACAATCTCTCAAAGCCCTGTGCACGTGGAGCAGGCCACGAGAAGACACCAGAGTGTATAGCACCCCCCACACAAAAACTGTTGGGAGAATGGGGTGGGGGTGGGGGTTAGGGGCTTCCCACACAAGGATGAGCAAAGCTAACTCAGAAACATTCATAGTGTTAAACAAGCAGGAGCCAACAGAGACCCTGATAGCAACCAGAGATGGGAAGAAGAAAGGTAGTCAGAAAGATACCCCCCCCACCAGCACCCAAAGTAATAACACATCACTGAGGGGATGCAGGACAGTGGTAATGGATCCATGCATCCGAAAGAAGTGGCACTGATACCCAGGGTAGGAGGCTGGGAAATATGCCACACTGGTTCCTTGGAGAGACTCTCAAGCACTGGCCTGCAGGATACTAGAAAGTTGGTACCCTAGCCAGAGGCTAAAATTTAGAGAAGCTGGATAGGTGGCCGGAAGGAAGAATGGATGGGTAAACTAAACTGAAACTGAAGACATGTTTCGGTTTTACCCCTACTGTCTGGTGTTACTGCCCCCAAGCCAGGGGGTAAGCCCCACTTGGGCCTGTTCTCTCATAGGCTACACTTGACTAAAAACGAGCCCCATCCTCTTGTCCAGAGATGTCATTAGGCTAGACCCTTGCGTAACCTCCTGTGTCATTTCAGACATAAGACCTGTGCAGGGCTCCATACAGTGAGACTTGTAAACACTGAGTGGCTCAATGGAAGAAGTAGAAGGGCAGGCTTGGCAGTGACCCACTGTCTCTGGCTCTGTCAGGAGCCCGCTCAGGAATAGCAAGGGTAGGCCTGTTGCACACTTAGGCTTGAATTCCAGCTTAGCCACTTTTCGGAATCTGTTTCATCCCAGGACCTTTCTTGTCCCTATCACAGGGCTATTTACAGTTTACAGTTCAAGGCTACAGGGAGCGACACCAAGAAAGACGACCGAGGCCACAGCGGGTTATTTCGAGGTCTGCCTAGCCGGTCTTGGGCCTCCTCCTGATGAAATTCCTACAGAGCACAGAACATGTACTGAACATTCGCAAGCCTGTGTGCTCGGTGGAGCTATGTAGGAAGAACTCACACAGATCTTAAGGTCACAGAAGGTAGGAATGATGTGTGACAATGGAAGAGGGGGTGGAATTTAATACGAATGGCACGGTAGGCTGTGCCTGAGGGAAAAGCAAAAATCACCTGCCTCAAACAGAATAAGGGTCTGTTGGAGACCCTAGAATAAAGAAAGACCTTCTCTGTCTTCCGGTCTGCAGCAGGACTGTTTCCTGGGTACTGGATATGTCCTCAAGACACAGGGCCTGGATAAAAGGACCGTTGCAACTACCACAATTCAAGGAAGATCCCGAACAATCCCTACCGACAGTATCCGTGTTTGCAGACTGTTGCCCTAGGGTTCCAAGAGTTGTATTACATGCCCAGGGACAAGCAGTCAGATCTGAAGCGGGAGACGAAGGAGCCTGAGAATTCGGCCGATGGTCATGCCGGCAACCGGCAGTGCGCTAGCCATGGGGAACTAAAATTGAGCGCCTGCTTCCCGACTGATCAGGTAGATCCAGCTGGGAAGAGCTGGCCAGCTTGCCAAGGAGCTTGAGGCCGATATGAGAGGTACATAGATCTGGGTCTACAGTAGCCAACTCTGGGAAAGACCATCCAGGAAGAGTGAGGGCAGACAAGCAGCAGTGGGTATAGGAAGACTAGTGTCCTAGAAAGTCTGCAACAGATACCCCCGATGAAGCAGAGCAGGACTGCTGCTCCAGGGTCCCTGAGACCACGGGAGCTCACGCAGGACCAGCCAGAGGGCTATCAGGTGATAAATGTGCTACAAAAGCTTCCTTTGCCAGAGAGATGGGCTAGAGAACAGATCCACTACAAGAGGCCATGGGGAAGACAAGCCTGTGCTGGATAAGGCAGGTGAGGCAGGAAATAAAGAAACCTCAGAGGAAGCCCAGACGCTTGGGAGAGCAAAGAGTAGCATCTCTGGGGTCCAGAGTACCTGCAGACTCTCACCAGCTGCGCTTGCCCTCCACCTCACTACCAGCTCATGGACTCTCCCGTATATACACGCGTTTTTACACACTGGCCTCAGTCAGACATTCACGCCATCATCCCCGGGAAACTTCTGCTTGCCCTGTTCTAAGTGTAAATGCAGATGTCCAGGTATGTCTGAACCTCCCCAGTCCGTCTCCGTTTATAAGTGTACCTTTGACACCCATATTATAGCTGACCTAATTATAGACAGGTCACCTTCCAACTGAGACCCAGATCTAGCCTAGGGCCAGCTTAGAGTAAGCAGGAATCCCAGGATGGGTACCGGGCAGAGTTAGTTTGGCTTAAGGATGGACAGGAGGTATAAGCAAGGCAGCTATGTGATTCGGGGCAAGTCATTCTCACTCTCCTTAAGTAAAATGAATAATTGTTTCCTTCCCCCTCCCCCACACGGTTACTGTAGATATTAAGTGAACCCGTGTGCATATCAGCACCTCACGTCTGGCCTGTACTTGGGCTGGCAGGAGTTTACTCTGATGCACAACAGACAGTGGGAGTGGTGGATGGATGGGTCAGCATGGCAAGGAGACCAGATGCCTGAGAAACACGCAGGTTTGTTATAAATTCCAGCCTGGGGTTAGAAGCAGCAGGCGAGTGTGGAGGGTGGTGGTGGTCAGGGAATGATGATGAACAGAAGAAAAAGAGGCTGAGGCACAGCCTTGAGTTGGCCTACTGTCTGGATATGCTGACCAAACACATCCAAGAAAGGAAGGGAGGGCAAGAAACTCGCTCCCACAAGGAGTCTCTCGGAGCAGGGTGCAAAGAAATGAATGCCAATCAAAGTCAGTGAAAGGAAGGCTAACAGTATCTGCCTGGAGGATGCCCTGAGGCTGGAGGATGACCTCAGTGAGAGGCAACCCTAGTAGAAGCAGCTTCAATTTGGCTGTGCAGAGACCCTGCTGCTTCCAATTTATGAGCATATGGGGACCAGAGAGCAGTAACAGGTGACCTTTTGTGTCTGACCATGAAGGGACAGGGAGAGGATGCTACCTGGAGAGATGAAGTAGGTTCAAGGAAAGAGTAATTTCAGAATGAAAACCTGGGCCTGCACTCTGGCTGACAAGACAGGAAATAGCTGTCTGGGTGGCAGCTGTTATCTGTGTAAGGCGGGAGTGAAGGACAGGAAGAAAAGGACTAAGGGATGCCCAGGAATGGAGAGAGACAGACTGGAAAAAGAACCTTAAGGGTGTCTTCCCACGGCACGTCTCTGGGTGGAAGAACAAACTCAGATCCATAAACAAAATGGCATCCTTGAACTCCGCAGAGAGAGATGGGGTCCTCCAACCCTTGAAGCCGCCCACCCCAGCCCAGCCATCCCAACCCCAAGCGGTCCCTCAGCCCAGCCATACCTACAGATTTGGTCCGTGGAATCCCCTTCCGCAGAGAGCCCGGCAGCTTCTCTGGGCCTGGGAGGCCCTGGCGCTCAAACAATGACTGTGGGGTCAGGGAGGAACATGGAAGTTCCAGGGCTCTGGAGCACCCAGTTCTCCATCCAGCCCCACCCATCCTAAGCTAGACTAGACACCCACACACCAGATACCCCAAAGGCACTGGTGCCCATGCTCACTTGAGGCCTTCGTTGTATGGGTGGTGAAATGAACACAGAATTAAAGGCCCTGGACATCATCTGAATAGAGAGGGAGGAACAGTCCACAGTGCCAGGTGGGCTATGTATGCCTTCCAAACAGGCATATGCTGTGCCATAGGCTCAGTAGAGTTGTGGACCTTAGTAGTCCCAGGGTGACACCGAATCTGACTGAGGTCAGAGGCACTAAAAGCTGCAACCACAGAAGCGAGCTGAACTACATACAACCATTCTACAGACTGAGACGATCCCACGTGTCTCCCAGAGAAGCCATGGAGAACTCTGCCTCCTCTGGAGAAGGGATCCAAATAAAGAACTCTTACCTCAAAAGCGAGGCGCATGACCCTCTGATCCCCAGGCCCTGGACCTGACCATCCCAGAGCCCTGGCCCAAGGCTGGCTTACGCTGATCTCGGCAGGGGTAATCCTCCGACTGGTGGGCCGCTGCTTGACAGTGGCTGCCCTGGAGTCAGCATCTGCAATGTCTGGCCTCAGGGTCGGCTCCGCAGCAACTGCCAGGATCTCATCCAACTTTTCTGCACAACCAAAGAGATGCAACCTCAGCCCCGGAGGCGCCTTGGCCTCAGCGCCACACCCACCAATGCCAGCCCCATGGCACTAATGAGTCCATGAACCCTGCCCTCCCCTAGGTTTCTCACCGCCTGAGGCCCTAAGATCTTGGATTCCATCAGTGCCCCTCAGACCTCAGGACCCAGTTCCGGAACCAGCCAAAGTCTGTCCTTAAGGCGACCCAGGGTATCTCTGTGGCCACTTGGCGTGACCACAGTGACCGGCCATAAGGAGACAGACCACTTAGATGCATTCACTCGGTCTTTCACCTCTCCTCCTTTTTGTCCACTGTCTTTTCTTGGCGCATGGCCTATCCACTCCCCACGGGAAGCTACTTGTAGTGGGACCACGGTCCCAGGGACAGATACTAACGTTAAAGCAAGAGATGCCGTGTGAGTGATTAAGCTGATAACCAAGGGCTGAACCGACCAATGGGAAGTTCCTCCTAAGAACTAAACCTGAGCTAGGGATCTAAGAGCGGTTTGATACAGAACAGGAGGCCACAGCTCCGTCCTCCTTGCCCACACAGAAGGATGACTCCAATAGGATGGAAGCTGAGGAAAGAAGTGGGTGTGCCGTCGAAAGGACTCTCCTCACGGAGAGCCTACCCACCCAAACTCCTCAGCCTTCAGCTTCATTTAAGGCTGATGCCTAAGAAGGGCTTGGTTGAGAGACACCAGGCGGCCTCAGGCATATTCTTGTCATATCCGTTATGAAATGAAAAGCTTTGTGTAGTCAAATTTTATTAAAGCAACCGTTTTAAAAAAAAATGGGACTTTGGGGGCTGTGGAGACAGCTCAGCAAGTAAAGTGCTTGCTACCTAAGCACTAAGGTCTGAGTTCAGATCCTCAGCACCCACGTCAAAGCTGAGCCTGGGAGTGCACGCCTGTAACCTCAGAGCCAGGAGGAGAGACACAGAGGTCTTCTGTTCCCACTGTCAACTCGACACAGAATTCAGAATCACCCAGGAGACATGCCTCCAGACACACCTGTGAGGGATCTTGACTATGTTAACTGATGTGGGAAGGCCCATCCTAAAATGGGTAGCACCATTTCCTGAGCTTGGGTACCAAACTGCTTAAAAATTGGGGGCAAAAGCTGGGCGGTGGTGGCACACACCTTTAATCCCAGCACTCAGGAGGCAGAGGCAGGCGGAGCTCTGTGAGTTCAAGGCCAGCCTGGTCTACAGAGCGAGTACCAGGACAGCCTCCAAAGCTACAGAGAAACCCCATTCAAAAAAATGGGGGGACAGGGACCAGCTTAGCAAGAATATTCATCATTCTCCTCTCAACTAGGGATGGAAAAGATCTCAAACTGGAAGCCAAATAAATCCTTCCTTCCTCAAGCATTTTATTTCACAGTACCTTTATCCTCCCAGCAGGGAACCTGGTTGAACAATCCCTGTAATCCCATTCTTTGAGAGACTGAAGCAAGATTACAAGTCTGAGATCAGACTGAACCACAAGAGAAAATCATTTCAGCAGGAGGAAGGGGCTTCTGATGGCTGTCTGAGATATGGCTATGTAATTCCTACCCAGAGTCAACTCAGGGCCAGTGTTCAGGTGCACACTGGAGGCTGGGGCACTGCTTTATGTATCTATCCTCACTCAGCACCCTCAGGCTCCACCTGTCTCCAGACCATATTCAACTCTTGAAGGCTGAGCCTGTGCATGCCTATAACCTTGGCACTAGGAAACAGAAGCATATAGGTCCTAGGGACTCACTGGCCACCCAGTCTAGTCCCATCTTCAGGGGACACGTGTCTTAGACACCCTTCTACTCTCGAAGAACCATTGCTGAAGAACTCCAATGCCAGTCTGAACCTCCTATTCTTTCCAAACCTAAGCCCCAGCACCTACTGTTGCTATCTAACAACAATTGCTGGGTAGAAGTAAATTAACTCCTGAGGTGATCTTATTAAGTAGCACACTGAGACCCCCACCTTGCACACAGACTCTGTTAAGATGTATGCCCTCTGAGCCCCAGTGCCTTCACCTAATAAAACAATCAGAAACGGCACCTATGTGGCATAGGTCTAGGGGAGATTAGCACAAAGGAGCCTAAGCCACTCTAGCCGATGCAGACCACACAGACCAACACAGATGCTGAAGACACAGTCAGGACATTTACCTTATCTTCATCGACAATTTGTGGGTTCCTCATAAAAAAAAAAACACTCTGCCCCTCTGGAGCCCTGAACAACACAGCACTTGGTCAACAAAACATGCTCCCTCTGTAGAGAAGTGTGTAGGGGCCCAAGCAAGGCTTCTGGTACACCAGGTAACAGTATAGAGACCACAGATGCCAAAGTTCTCATTTGTCTTTGCAATGAAATGAGCTCTGATAGGCAGAATCACTCACTACCCTGGCCAAGTCCTTGATGATATACAGTATTGCCGAGTTTTACATGACTGCCATAGTAACCACCTCAAGATGCTGCCATCGTCCTCCTGTTTCCCAGGAGCAAAATGATGCACACAGAGCACTCCCCTTATCACAGATCCTTGCTGCCACACCATCCAGAAACTGCAGAAGTAAAGACATGAGGGGAATCAGCAGTCCATGACACTGTGGTGACATGTCCTACCAAGGTACACTGTCACCCAAGCCATGGATTAGAGAATGCGTGTCTCTTAACTAAAATATCCAACAGAACCTGGTCCAAGAGATCCAAGCAGTCAGTGCACACACAGTTTAACAAAGCAGCTGTTTAGGGTCATGCTGCAATAGTGCTGAGGCCCAGCAAGAATTGTTTCCAAGAGGAAGAATTTAGGAATCCTACATATGAAAAGTTGGACACTTTTTCCCCAACATAAACCAACAACAAAATTAGAAAACTTAATCCTAAATTATTTTAGAATTTTTTTTTTGGTTTTTCAAGACAGGGTTTCTCTGTAGTTGATATTTTAAAAATGAAATAAAATCCCTTAAGAACCAAGTATAGTCATTCCCACCAGCCTTCCAAGCAGCCAACCATGTGGGAAAGTACGTTGGGAACCCAAGCAGGGATGAAAAGAAAGGCCTACAGAAGTGACAATCAGTCATTTCCCCCAGAGCTGGAAGAAGTGCATGGTCGCAGCCTAGCATCCCAGGAGCCCTACTATCAGGGAGCTAAACGCAGATCTCAGCAAGAGGAGACTGGGGGTCAGGTGGGGGAATCTACGGATCATGTGCTGAGAGCCAGAGAGTTTCCTTGCCCAGGCAAAGCCCAGTGCATCAGAAGTAAGAGGAGAAGGGATGCTGGATGCCCAAATCCACACACACTGGGTTATAAGCCTATCTGAGGCTGACTCCCATCCACTCAAGAGGCAGAGGAAGCAACAGAAGCTGGAGTAGACGTCCCCAGATGCTGGACCTCAGAACCCACTGAGGCCCTGGTGTCTCTGGCCCCACATGGACCCTGTGTCTCATGCAGCCATGATGGACACACAAGTCATAGGAGAAGGAGCCTCAAAGTACACAGGGGTGGAACCTGAAGAGCAGATAGTGAAGTCAATAGACTGGGGGGGGGGGGGGGTGAGGGTTCTAAGCAAGGGAGTCCAGCTCCCTTCTCAATGCCAACAGATTCAAACCCCTATTCTAAGGCAGCTCTGCTCTGGGCTCAATTCTATAACTCATCAGCATGAAGTTGGCCTAGGCAAAGAAAAGGACAAAAGATACAGCACAAGGCAAAGCCCAATACCCTAAGAGCACCATTCCAACACAGTCTAGGCACCTGGCTGCCCTGAGTTCCATGCCCTGACCCTCACAAACCATCCCCTCCCCACTCCGGGTCATGTTATTTGCAGGGGGCCCCACCAGGGATTCTCAGACCTTCTCCCCACCATACTATCTCCATAGATCACATCCCCAAGCTCACCTGAACCCACAAGGACTATGGTTGTACCCCCTATGAATCCCAATGATAACCCTGGGAACTAACTCCCCATCCATCCTTCCAAGATCCTTCACCACATCCCCACCAAATCCCCAGGCAGGAACAAGGGGGTGTGCCAGATTCCAGACCACTCTGACTTGGACTGAAGCCTCATCGCATGCCGGTGCCCTTCGGCAGGGGCAGGCAAGCCAGGCCTAAAAACATAGCAGGAGACTTACCCCCTTTTCTTCTCCGAATGGAAGCTTGGAATTGAGAAACAGGGCAAAGGGAGTAAGAGAAAGGCTGTTTTCCATGGCACCTAGACCATTTTTACAGTGGTTTCCCTACCCGTTCTCCCCACCCCCACCTCCCGACAACCAGGCCTTCATGGGTCTGTCCCCATCTATAACCTCCTTCTTAGGCCAGGAGCACAAGCCTACCAATGCTCTAAAACTCTAGAAGAGAACAAGCAAAAGCAGGAATACACACTGTGTGTCCATGCACACTCATACACATGCACACGCACATGTGCACACGCACACACAAAGATGTGCACAATAAAGCTGTACTGGGAGCAGCCAAATGTGTGTTCAGAATGAAGATACGTAACTATAAAAAACAAAGCTCAGAGTCTGCGATAGTTAGTTAAAATGGTCACCTATGAGGACCCTGTACTGAGACTTCGGCTGTGTTTTGCTTTTGTGGTACTGCAGGTGGAACTCATGGCCTTGAGCATGCTGGGCAAGCACTCCGCTACTGACACCTCCATATTCCAAAGCAGGTCGCTAGCAACAAGTAGATGTGAGCAACAAAGCGCACAGTAAAGACATCTTCTCTAGGCTAAGGCAGTAGCAGGGACCTACCCTGACTTCAACACAAAAGAAAGACCCAGAAATTAAGGGTAGTCTTAATTTCACCTAAATAAATGAACAGGAACAGTCTGCTTACACTAGGGCCCAGACACGGGTCCCCATTAGCCCGTGTCCGATTCATGCTGAGCATATATGTACAAGGTAAGAGTCCCAGACTAGAATGACAGTGGAGGATGGGATTATCTATGCCTTGATCCTCCCATACCCCCAACTATTATGAACAGCCCTCTCTTTCTGAGACAGGATTCTGCTACGCAGGCCAGCTTGACCTTAAACTCTGTAGCCCACACAGGCCTGGAACTCGCGGAAATCCTCCCGCCTCAACCTCCTGAGTGATGGGGATGTGCCGCACCACAGAGTTCTCCCACTGGTTTCTGCCAGCCACCACCAGTTTCGTTTTATTTAATTAATTTACTTAATTCTGGATCAGCCTCTGCTCGCTCCATTAGTTCCCGGGGAACTCACCCCTCTTCTTCCTCCTGCCTTGCCTTGCCTCACCCTCTACACGGCATGAGCCTCCACCTCTGCACCCACATCCCCCTCACCTCACACTGATAAACACGACTCCTAAAGGGACCCATCAGGGAGTGGCAGGATAGACATTCTTATAACAGTGCTGACTCAGCACGTCTGATTTCCACCTTTTAAAAACACAAAGCCAGGCCTGGTCGTGTATGCCTGTAATCCCAGAACTCAGGAGGCATGGGCAATTCAACAGCAGCCTCAGTTACAGAATAACTCTGTCTCAAAGAAACAGAAACACTGCATTGTGGGATGTTCTGTTGGGTACTTGGAGAACTCTATGTTGGTTGGTCTGGTTTCTTCATTATCAGGCATGCCCAGTAGGACCAGATTATCTCCTAAGATAGGTGTCTTTGTGTCAGAGCAGCTCACTGGGCCCCTGACTGTTGGGTCTTTCTCTAAACACAGCCCAGTTTTGAACCTGGTTCCAGTTTCAATAACTAGGATCCTGGGCCCAGAAGTGTAGGCAGAGGCTCCTGCTGAATGACCCCCACACCTCTGCCAGACTCTACTCCGAAATATGATACCCTGCTCCTCTGGCCCACCAAGGTCTGTAATAACAGGAGTGACCCTCTCCCGAGGCTTCCACGACAGAGGGGAAGACTGGATTCTTCTGCTCCCATTTCTACAGGCAAAAGCCGTAGCCAGACGGAGCTCTTCCACTCTCTCGGGGATGCCTCTCGGTTCCTGGAGTGCAGAGTTCAGGATGAATAACACCTCTTTGTGCACAGCAGGAAGGGTCTTTCTGACCTGGTTATGGAACAGTTTCTAGCAAGAGACCCCAGGACCATGCATAAATGTCCAGTCAGACCCAGCTGTCCACTCATTCTGGTGTACTGACCCATGTCATGGGTCTGCTCTCTTACTATCTGCACCCCACTTTTCACCACCTTCTTTCTACTTTCTGTCATAACTGACGAAAGTCGGAAAGCAAGCCACCACTCACGTCTAAGCCAACTGGCTCCCTCTGCTGGCTCGGGTAACATCTTTCCGCTTTTCTGTGGTATTCTAAAGTTTGACTCTGAGAGATCATGTTTATTTGTGACATATTTCTTCAGAATGGAGTCTCACATTTCCGTTAACTTTTGGGAAATCCTTAGCCCTTCTATTGTCTTCCTTTGGAATTCCTATCACGTAGATGTTGAGGTCTCCTCACCTGTCCTCACGGCCCCTGACTGGTTATTGATGCTCTTCCTCACCTGCTTCCTAAGCTGATTCTGGGCAGGCTCTGCCTGATCTTCTTACTCACTGCTATGTTTTTTAGGGAGTCCTAGATCCTGTGTAACCAAGCTGCAGGCCCTTCTCATCTGCGCCTGTTTGTTTGCTTGTTTCAGTAAGTTAAGGATTCCCAAACATGCTATTATTGTTTTTCCTCTTACTCTGTTAATTTCATCAATTCTGTTGGTTTTCTTGTCTTTATAGTAACTTAAACCTCTCATACTCTTATCTCTAGTTCTTTTTAAATTTTTTTTTTAGATTTTTCTATTTTGAATGTGTGTATGCATATATGTGTGCGCAACACATTCATGCCTGGTGCCCCCTCCCTGCCCAGAGGTCAGATGGGCTGGATCCATGAGAACTGGAGTCATGAGCCACCACGTGGGTGTTGAGAACCAAACCAGGGTCCTCTGCAAGAGCCACAAGCGCTCTAAGTGCTGAGCCATCACTCCAGCCCCTCCAGTTCATTTTCGCTAACCCCAGTGCCTGTGGCTGTCTCCGGCTTTCCCAAGTCTACAGCACATTCTCTAGCCTTGTTGAGAACCTCTATCAGGAGTTGGAAGCACCAATTTCCCACTCCTCTGGCTTTGATTTCTTGCTTTACTCCTGAAGCAAGAGAATCCCTCCTCCTTTACACTGTCTGTAGTTTTTATTTATTTCATTCAGAGTTTTATCATGGGAAACCTTGATCATGTCAGCCCATTCTATCTCTTGGTAAGTGTTTTCCAAACTTCAGTCAAGGCACCTGCTCAGAATGTGGCAGCTCAGCCTACAGCTGGGACATAGTCGGCAAAGACAGGGGTAGTTCTGGGAGCCAGGATTAAGGTTTCCTTTTATGACTAAAGCCAGAGGAAAGTCTGGGATTGAGACTAGGCTCAAACCACAGAAGCAAAGACTGCTTCAACCTATCACATGTGTTGGAATGCACCTACCATGAAACTGTTAACCAATAACAACCCACAATGAGGCTCTCAACAGTCAAAGATATTAGCACATGCCCACAACGACAATATAAAAAATCACATACATCAGCACATGCCTAGGATGAGACTGACAACAGTCCTATGTGTCAAGATGTGAGCATGCATACAGGACATACCTATGACGAGGCTGGTAAATGTCACATGTCAGGACATGGCTGTGAATATGAGACATGTCCATGACAAGGTTAACTGGCATATGTGTCAAGATACGGTCACGCATATGAAACATGCCCATGACAAGGCTGGTAACTGCTACACTTGTCAAGATGTGGTGGTCATGTACATGGGACAGGTCCATGATGAGCCTGGTTACAATGCAGTCATGTACATGAGACTGGAAACTGCCATACGTGTGCACATGCATACAGGATGTGTTATGCATATGGAACATGGCCAGGAGAAAGCTGGTAACTGTCATAGGCCAGTTATGGGGTCATGTATATCAGGACATGCCCACGATGAGGCTGTTTGTAGTCAACCTGGGACTGTACCCATCAAAGTCTCACATACTTTGGTCCGCCCCTCACAGCCCGCCAGGCCCCATCCCCTCACTGTTAGAAGTGCTTACAATGCCTCTGTTAGGTCAGTAGACTCAATTGGCAGATAAGTGAACAGGTACCAACCGAGTAAAAGAAACACAAGTAGGACCCAGCTCATGCCAGTCCGATCCAGGAGCAGACTCTAGGTTGCCCTACCACCGCTCTTTGCCAGCTAGGTTGAAATGCAAGAGCAAAGTCTTAGTGGAAAAAGCACAGAACCAGGGAAAGCACTCACACACATGCATGTGCATGCATGCGGGCATGCTCCAGGGCCAGACCTTGTTCCCCAGCCACCTGTCCTGGTAGTCCCTGCCCAACTCCAGCTCCTCTTGCTGCCCCGAGTTCTCATCTCCTCACTTGCTGCCGCGTTCCTTGCCACACAGGTACCCAGTTTCCCCATCCCTGCGGTCTGCACCCTAACTGCTGATCTGTCTGGGCAACCATCTCTTTGTTCTTCCTTCTGTCTCTACCTGGCCTGAGCCCCGGTTCGGCACCACGACCCTCCCGAACTGCCTATGTCCACTCCACTCTGGCCAGTCCACCGCAGACCATCCACCCACCGTCCACCCGCAATGCTCACCGAGTTCTTCGAGCTCAGCCGTCATGGACTTGGAGCGCAGGGTCAGCGTGGTGCTGGGGGCCCTCTTTGGGGGTGGTGGGGCTGCAAAGAAGAGGGAGGCCTTGGCCCTCCTGTCTAGCAGCAGGCGGCGCGGCGTGGCCAGGTGCAAGTACCACTTGCGCTCCACTGCCTGGATTTCCTCGTACTCCCTTGAAGACGAGTCACACTGTGCCAAGATCTTGTTCAGGCTGCGGCTAGACGCGAACTTCTTCATGGCGTGAGGCGCCCAGGGAGCAGTGGAGCCAGGGCAGTTGGGCCCCCAGGGCCCTTAAGACTCCCAGGGCCAAGGCCTCAAATGGTAGTAAGAGTACCAGCAGACATTAGGAGGCTGGCTGGTTCTGATCTGAGCATCCACCCTGCGGGCTCCAAGGCCCCAGTGAGTGGGCACCACCCATGGGGGGCTGGGTGGATCTCCTGCCAGACTACCTCCTGCTGCCTAAAGCACCCCAGGCCCAGGTACCACTGCTCTTTATGAGACCAGTGCGGCCTGGCAAGCCGCACACCTGGGCCGGGCCAGCGGTAAAGCCTCTTAGGCCCAGGCTGTGCCGCGTCTTTGGCGTCGGCGCCGGGAGAAGACGCTTTTCCTCTTCCCTCAGGTGCCGCCTCCCCCTTCCCTGCACAATAAGCAGCAGCAGCAGCAGCGTCAACCTCACAGTTGCCATGACAACCCGGCCTCCAGGCAGCTGCTGGCGTTGGGAAGGAGGGCTCTGCCACACCAGGGCTGGGGGATTCACAGAAGAGGAGGACAGGGATCTGAGGCGGGGGAATCAAGGACCAGGGTCAGAGGCCTGGTCAGGAGGGTCAGGTATCTGACATCAAGGACCCGTGCAGAAAATGAGGGCATCTCATGTCATCTCAGGCAGAAATGGGATGTCAGCAATGTGGGATGAGAGAAGGGGAGAGGAATGTGGGCCTGAAGTTAAAGGGCTAGGGCCAAGTGCCAGGGGCAAGACCCAACAGACAGCCGTCTGAACTCACCTCTGCGCCGAGCACCATCCTCTTCGGGTTTCCTGGTCACGGACACGACTTTCATGACCAAGCGGTTGCCGCCCTGACGGATGAGACCCACTACTTGCTTGTGTCCGACCTTCACGACGTTGACTCCATTCACCTGGGACAGATAAGCAGCTAGGAAGTGTGTCCGAGTGCCACCCACCTCAGAGCTCAGGAGCTAGAAGCCACCTCCCCCCCTGCCGGGCAAGGACAGCTGGGGGCCTCACCTCGATGAGGAAGTCCCCAGTTCGAAGCCCGGCCCTCCAGGCCACACCTTCCACATCTACAGACTCCAGGTACTGGAGTGCAGGGAAGGCGGGTGTGGGTGTAAATTCCTCAATGGGGGTCTCTGCTGCAGGAAGAGGAAAAGAAAAGGCACTCACAAGCGTAGCTCGTGACAGCTCAATGCTCAACAAAGCGACCTCGGCCAGCTCGAGGCACCTGACTACTCGGGCACAGAAACCTGGGGTGGGGTGGGCAGCAGATGGGTATACCCAAAGCAGTGTACATCCCACTGTGAAGTCCCCCATTCACCCTCCCCAAATAGATCTCTACTCTGTTAGACTCCCCACAACTGAATGGGAAGCAACAGAGAGGGACCTACGGTCTTGTCCTGGGACATTCCAAATCAAGACATACAACCACGGGGCGGGGGTGGGGTGCTTAAAAATGGGGGAGAAAAGGGCAGGGCATAGAAGACATCACCAGCAATGCAGTACCCTCCTCATGAAATCCACACCCGTTACCTTTGGCTCCCCGGAGAACGAAGCCAAAACCCTCATGGTCCCGTTTTTGCAGGATAGCCACCTTGTCATCTATGACATAATCACTGACAGAGGAAAGCAAGGTTGAGTGAGGGGAGCCCGGAGGAAGCCTAGCCGAGAGGCCGACCCTACAGGGTCCCACACGCACAGTCAGCTTAGCACAAGGAAAACAGAGGTAGCTAGCCACCCACTCCTCGCCCACCTCCCCCCTCCATACACCCCGACTTCCCCTTTCATAGGATATACTAGGCCCAGCTAGTGTCCCCATGTTTCCACACCCCTGCCAGTACCTGTGTGAAGTGAGGCTGTCATAGGAACCCACAGTGTAGTGACGGAAGAGACGTTTTGTCCGGTCTTCTCGGGTTTCTGGAGGGAGCAGCAAGGGCCAAGAAATGATCATGGCTTCTACCTAGCTGAATCTCCCCAAACTGCACTATCAGTCTGTGTCCCCATGCACCCCGATGCAGAGGTGCAACGGGGAGTGGAGAAGAGCAAATTCTGGGGCTCAAGGACCAAAAGTCCTGAGGTCGGAAGGCTCAGATAATCATAGAGGGAATTCTGGCCTCTGGGAGTTAGGGCCCAAGAAGAAAGCAGCGCCCCGCCCCCCAACCCCTTACTTAACATGCAGCTAGACACAGAAAACCATACAAGGCCAGACTGGTCTATTCAGCAAGTCGTGTACTGAGAGGACATGTATGTGAACCTCACGGTAAAGTATGAATGCTGTGTTGGTGCTTGTGTGTCTGGGACCCACTCATGTTGTCAAAGTGAGAACCATATCTGTTGTCTGGACATGACACCAGTCATCAGTAACAAACACGGGTGTGTACAACCCAGTGTATCCAAGTGTTGAGCTCAGGCATATGTACGTGTCTAGGCTGTGAGCGTATGTGCACCAGTGTGGACACACCCCAGTGTGTCCACTAATTTCCTCACAACAGCAAGGTAGACAAATTCAAGGAATGAGGAAAGGGATTACAAAAAGCTCTGCCCCTACCCTGACTTCACTGTATCCCAATGAGCTATATTAATATGATGATTAATAACTACAACAGTAACTATGTTAATATCACCGTATCCCATAGGACTATATTAATAAATTCCACAGAATATGTTAATATGTCCTTTGATCTCAAAGCTCTTCATAGACACCATGGAGTTGGTCAGCACACACCTCCTGCTGACACTCACTTAGCCTTGCAATCTACAACAGATTCAAGGTTCAGAGTGGCTCCTCTGGCTGCACCTGCAGTGCCTCAGAAGGCCGCAAGATGGCACCACCACTGTTTTCGATTTCATCCTTCAGCACCTCCCTCCTTCAGTCCCTCTTGCTATAGCACCTCCCAAGATTCAATTTTTCACTTCAGCATCCGTTCACTAAGCCTCTACTACATGCCAGGCACTGTTTACTCTAGAACAGAGGAAAGTCCCTGCCTTTGAGGAGTTAATAAGCCACCCCGAGAAATGGAATAAACAAGTAAGAACTACAACGTGCTAGCTAACAGGATAAACGCAAGCAGGAAAGGGGTGCGAAAATACAGTTCTAGGGACAGCGAAGGCCTCAGAAGAAAGAAGAGCTGAGCAGAGGTCCAGACAGCCGAGGGAGCAGCCTGCAGGTAGGAGGGTGAGGCAGCCAAGGAGAAGATCATGCACATGGCGTTAATCTGGAGCAGACAGGAACAGTGTGGAGCCGATGCAGCAGGAGCAGAGGGAGGCACACGGATAGAAAAACGAGATCAGAGGGAACCTATGCGTTTCTCAGGTTCTCTATTGTCTGAGGTTTTAAAAAGAGTTGTGTTTGTTTTTACTTTATGTATTTCCCTGCCTGTATATATGTGTACCACATATATGTCTGGGGTACTCAGAGGCCTGAAGAGGGAGCCAGATCCTCTAGATATAATGTGGGTACTGGGTACCAGAGTCTTACAGCACCCTGTTTTGAATTTTTTTTTTCTGAGACAAGATCTCACCACATATAGCCTGAACCTTGAACTCGGGAATATCTCTCTTAGTCTTCTGTGTGCTAGAGTTATAGGCATGAGCCTCCATACCCAGCAAAAACATAGAGTTTTTTATGACCTGGTTTCTCAGTAACTGTGAACTCCTTAACGCAAAAAATGAGATGTAATTACTCCTGGGGTCCCAAGAGCTCAGCCTGGCATATAGCAGGTGGAACACAACTGGCCAGGTGAGTGGGTGACTATATTGATGCATGAACGAACAGATGGATGAGACATAAGATAATGCAAAGTGTGCGTGACTGGATGGGTTGATGAAGGCTTGAAGGAATATATGGATGGGTCAAAAGATGGATGGATGGATGGACGGACGGACGGACGGACGGACGGACGGACGGACGGGAGGGATATGTGGGTGGAGAAAAGGGGGAGCTAAGGTCTGGATAGGTTGCTGGATAAGTAGGTGAACAGACAGATGAATCAATGAGCTAAAAGACAGATGGACACAGACAAAAATGGGAGCAATGATTGGGTGATCTTCACAT
Organism: Chionomys nivalis; assembly: GCF_950005125.1. NCBI lineage: Eukaryota > Metazoa > Chordata > Mammalia > Rodentia > Cricetidae > Chionomys > Chionomys nivalis. The sequence continues at coordinate 46,370,460 of NC_080102.1, read as the reverse complement.
CAGACGACACGGCTATCAAGAAAAGCACTGGTCCAGACTTCAGGTCCCTGGCACTATGTGTGCGACTCTCAATACATGAGCTGTTCTACGTGAACCTCTCTTGACACAGCAGGAAAAGCCGGCTTGGTAGAAGCGCCAGGGTTCGAATAGCCTGTTACATTCTAGCCACATCAGCTTGCTTACTCCCTGCATTTGTCCTACTCTAAGTGACAAACATACCTTGCCACCCATCCCCAAGACCAGTGCAGATGAAGCTTCACCCTCACACAAGCAGGGCCTTAAATTCCGATCTCCAGCATATCCTTCTTCAAGCAGACCCAGGCACATAGATGCTATGCTAGCTGAACCGTATCTGGGAGCCCTGCAGTGGACAGGAAGCCCCAGGTCCCACCAGCCTCACAGCAGCTCCTCTGCAGCCTGCATCCTCCTTTGTGACTTTGGCTAACCCCACCCACCCCTCTGCTGTGCCCTACCCAGATCTTACCCCTGACCCTAAGAGATAAGCACAGTGGAGCAGTCCTATCCTGGTCAGCTTCTATTGCACAGCCTCCTGTTTTGCACATTTTCATCAACCAAACAAACTATTTATTATATAACACAAATTCATGTTCTGGTTTTATTAATCACACCCGGGAAAGCCAGCTGAAAGGAATATGCCCAGCACCAGCTCCCAAGTGGAACATTCTGGAAGGGAAAAGGCAAGACAGCATAGGAAGGTATGTTAGGCCTCGAGATCCTTGCACTCACTGGCCTCAGCATTTCTGGTTATAGAGCTGCAGGAGGCTGTCTCCTCTACTCATGCCAACCTAACCTAGCACCTCAGCATCTGTCCTTGGTCCTTGGTCTTTAAAAGTCCCTCACTCCCACTCTGGTTCCTGAATTAGAGTTGGGGTGGGGGCGTTGGAAACAGGTTCCTGTTGGTAGGATGCCCTCTGCTCTCTGGCGCAACTCAGCCTAAATCCCAGACAAGTTCTGCCTAGTCCAGCAAGACGGGCATTGTAGCTGAGGTCAGAGGAAGGCTACGACTGCTCCTACCCCCTCCCAAAAGGCAGCCGTAGCAAGGCCGGCAAATGTGGCTCCCGTCCACTTAGGTACTTTTGAATCCCACTCCCTCAAGTCATCTGTGACAGCTGTGGCCCTGCTAAGGAGTCTTGTGCTTGCTAGAAAACTTCACTACTCCCCTTGTGGTCCTCTCCTTTCTCCGTGACCTTGACACTCCCTACTCTACAATCTGCCTTGCCCAGATCTTGATCTTCACCCTAAAATATCTGCTCAGTCAGCTCCTACTACATGATTACTCTTTATCTTGACCCCAGGAACAGGTCGCTAGGTTCATGCTCCCCACTCCAGCTGTGCCATGTCTCACAAAGCTAACTGCTGGCATAGCAAAATAAAAACAAACATCCCTGTCCGCTGCAGTTAATGATGTCCCAGAAACATACTGACCACTGGCCCCACCTCCCAAGATTGCTAGGATACGTATACAACTTCATTCATATAAAAAATGCTAAAATCATGTCTGGCACTGCTCAAATACAGAAGCTGGCAATGGGCATAGTTCTAAAACACTATGTTGGATCCCTATAAACATGGGAGACCCACCTGCAAACTACCCAGAGAAGTCAGCCTAAACAACACCTCTGCTTTGAAGTCCTCTTTGACTTCCTCAGGCTAACTGGATCACCCACTCTCAACGGCCTAAGCCCGGAGCAGGGCTGGGGGCGGGGGGAGGACATGGGACAATACTTGCCATAGCTACAAAGAGCCAGCATAAGGTCCAGCTTGGAGAGAAACAAACAAACATCCTCCCCTCTTGAAGCCTGACTCCAACGCTCCCTCCTGGAGCCACGGTTCTCAAAACCGTATCCCCATCCTTACGTGAGGGCACAAGACTAGCTCCTATTCAACAGGTGTGCAAGCCCCTCTCCTACCCCTTGTCCCTTTCTCTGTCCTGTTGGAACTTGGATCCAAACCCCAGAAATCATTTTCACCTGGATCCCACTCCGTCTACTCTCCACAGACTGTGAATAAGAGAAGCTACTCCCTCCCATACTCCCAGCCACTAGCAGAGAAAGCAAGGCAGCTATCCAGCAGTAGGCCAGCAACTGAGCTCCCATGTAAGCGAGGCATCCGTCAAGTGGGACAGAGTCAAGGCTCCTGGCCACATGGTGGGGGGCTCCCCTGGGAAACTGCCAACTTAAGGTAGAGGCCCTAAACCCAGGGCCCAAACCCTCTATGTACAGAGAAAGGGACACATGTACGCTGATCCAGACATACCACTGATAACCATCCCGGACCACCACTTAGGAGGAGTGGCATACCCCCCCCCATATGTCAATTGTCATACTCACTGTCTGGACCGGAAATAATACCATTGATCATGAGGCCTCCCAGCATACCTGAGGACTCAATTAAGGGGTATACCCCGGATGTGTACCCAGCCCACATGGGGGCTCCAGAGGACCAGCCACTGCTTCACTGACGCCTAAAGGGAGCCTTCCTAGAAGTCCAAGTGTTCAGCATTGGTCCATAGCTGCTCAGCAGCCCCACGAGTCGCAGCCCTCACCTTCCCGTTTCTATACAACAGGGGCCATCCTTCATCAGCTAGCTTCCCTGAGACCTTGTCAACCCCAGGGGACCCCGAATGACTCCTTGGAGCCCAACTGGCCTCATTTCCTCTTAGCTGGTCCAGGCCTCCTGCTCTGCCCACTTGGACAATCTGTCCACTTTGGAAAAGCGCCTCTTTTCTCGCATTGACCTCCTTACGTATCGACCAGCCGCTCGTGATCCGGAGCTCTAAGGACCTGGGATTTCTGTGAAGACTGTACCAGGGCCAGAGGGGTGGTCACCATCCCTGGATACTCAAGTGCCCCCACGCAGAGAGAGGATGCCCATGAGTGTCTACCTCCTGTTGGCATGGCAAAGGTTCTTCACTTTTGTCAGGTTCACACATTCATGTTCCTAAGGACATGTAGGCTTACCCGCAGTGTGTATGTACAAATCTGTATGTATCTTGAGTGTAACTGAGTTAACTCCGCAGTCTTAGTGAACGTCCATATTTGTTACCGAGAAGACCAAAGGGAGACTAGAAGCATACGCCCTTTGGGGGCTACCTGGGCAACACTGGGGTCACTTACCGTGCCGTGTATCATACTGTCGCATCTGCACTTCCTCCACACAGTCAGCTGGGAACCAGCCAGTACGGCCCTTCACGGTTCCCTCCCAGAAACCGCCCTCCCCAATGCTGAGCACTGGGGAAAGAAGCCAGACAGGTTGTCAGGGCAAAGCAGAGCTGGGGGGGGGGGCACCCACGTCCCTGCCACCTGAGGTTCAGGTGTGCCCACAGCCCTAACCCTGGCTCTGCTCTCTTCCCAAGCCCCACATTCCCCCTAGCCTTTTCCCTGGGAAGATTCTGGAATCCACATGGAAGAGAGACTTGAACAGATGGCCTCAGTGAAGGATGGACATGTGGGAGACAGACAGACACAGATGGACACACTTGAAGAGGACAGAGGCAGAAGCAGGGGCCACACTACTGCTCCTGCCCACAGTGACCACTTCCCCCCAACCATGGTAACTGACGTCCACCCAAGAGTCACTGCCAAGAGCTCAGGGTCATCGGGAGGCAGGCAGTGGAGTAAGCCACATGATGTACCAGGAGGGCTGATCTTCACAACTACTTCGACCTCAGAGCCACAGTGCCCAAGGTAGGAACCCAATAACGACAGGGGGCCCCGTGATGAGAGAGGCTTGTCTCCCCAAAACAGGCATCATTCATGGAAGAAATGGGCACTGTTCACGGACAACCACAACTGTTACAGATCCCCGGAAGATGACAAGCCCCCCTCACCTGTATCCCAAGGATTTCCAATGAAGAAGCCCCAGAGTGACACAGGAACCCCACAAGGCGTGGGAGCTCTGTAATGGGTTAGGGTCCTTCCAACACAAGGACCCAGTTGGCGTTGGCCCCCATCACAACAAGAACCGCCCCACAAGAGCCAAGCCTCTACCATGACAGAGCTAGAGCTTCATGCCAGGAGCCCGTAAGACCAGGGCCAGAGGCAGAGACCCCTGCACAGCAGCTTGCTGTCATGACCCAGGGACATCCCAACCACAGAGACCCCAAAATGACATGAACTAGGCCGCGTGCCCCGGGGCCCGCCCCCCACCCCGCTCGCGTCCCTCACCCCGCCCGCCCGCGCCCCTCACCCTTCACGGCCTCGCCGCGGTGCAGTGGGATCTCGCCCTCGCCCTGCGGGCTGTGCGCCTTCACAGCGATGAACTTGCGGCCGGGGACGGCACTGTAAAGTTTCCGCTTCGGGCCCCGGGGCGGCGGCGCGGGGGGCGCGGGAGACGCCGGGCCGGGGCCGGGCGCGGGGCCGGATCCGCCGGGCCCGCTGGGGCTGTAGACGAACACGTAGGTGACGGACGCGATGCCGGGGGGCAGCGGGCACGCGAAGCCGGCGCCCGGGGCCTCCATGGCGCACGGCCCGGCCCCGCCGCCGGCCTCACCGCAGCCGCCGCCGCAGCGCCCACCGCCCGCCCGCCGCCCGCCCGCCCGCCGGGGGCCCGGCCCGGGGCCGCTCCATGGGCCGCGCCGCCGCGCCCGGCCCGCTCCCGCCAGCGCAAGAACCGCGCCCGCTCAGGGCTCGGGGGCCGCGGGGCTGCGCTCCCGGGCGCGCCGGGCTCGCTCCGTGCCACGGCCGCTCCGCGCCCCGCCTCCTCCGCCAGCTCCTCCCTCTGCGGGCGGCGGCGGCCGGCTCGCCCCGGGTCCGCGGTGCCCCCAGCAGACCGACCCCCGCGCGGGAGGCTGGAGAGAAACAACGAGAGCCAGAAGATGGGCGCACGGGGGACGCCGGGCAGAAGTGCCAGGTAGGAGCTGGAGAAGGGCTGGCACCGAGGCTTCGGGCATCAGGGAAGGAAGGACAGGCGGGGCGCAGCGGTCCGGCCTCCTCACACCCTGACCACCAGCATGCACTGGGCGCCCCAATTCTCCTGCCTCTGGGCCTGTCTCTTCTCGCCTTAGACACCTGTCTAGTGCCCATGCTCATTCTATGTTAACCACCTTTCCCATACCACTTCTCTGGGCTTGGGTATAGACTCTGAGGTCTTGATTTTCCTGTTTGCCCAGAAGCCTGCTTGGGCTCCCTAGTTCCCAGACAGGACAAATTCACCTGCTCTGCCAATGACCAGCTCTCTGAGACTTAAGAAATACGCTACACTGTTAACACCACCTAGACAACTGTGACCCTGCCCTTTTGACCAGAGATTAAGTTACTGAATCAGCTTCAAATTTGCCCTTGTGGGCTCCACTATGTTGCTGGAGCAAAAACCTACAGACCATATTTCTGGGCTCCATGCCAGGCTCAGCCAACAGCAAGCAACAGTGAGCCACTGCAGCCCCACCAGAGTCCACGAACGCCATCCGTTTTGGTTTTGTTTGCAAAACAGGCAACCTGTGCCTGAATGGGGTCTTTTCTTCCTCAGTGCGCCCAACTTGCTCTCCACATCCTGACAGACCACTGTCACACCAGGTAAGTCTCTTTAACCTGTATCACAACTCTTCTAAGTGCTTCTCAGCCCCAAGCCCAGCTTTCTACTTCCTCAGAACCAGTCAGGACCACTGCTGAGATTGGGGCGCGGGGGCGGGGGAGGAGGGTTGAGCCAGCGGCCAGCTGCGCAAGCATAGGTGCCTGCACACACGCACACAAACACACAGACACACAGATCGCGCACTCGAGTCACCTAATAAATGTGGAGAAGAAGGAATTCCACCCTCCCAAAGAGCAGGTGAGCTGGAGACCCTAGAATAGAGGCGTTTGTTCTGTGCCTGCTGCAATCTTCAGCAAGCACAAATGAAAGGGACCAAAGTGGCAGCCACACAGTTCCACTCGAAAGCAGCCCTCCTGGCAAACTGTGACATCCTAGAATGCACTCTTTCAGCCACCAGCCCATTCGATTCTTAGAAAACCCGAGGGGCAACGCAAAAGCTTCAGGGGAGAACTGTGATGTGGAACCAAACTGACAACCTGGGGGGGGGGGGTCCGAGCCGCCTACAGCCCGGGAAGCGGGTGGCATACACAGGGGAACAACGCAGAAGGGAAAGTTTCATGTAATCTGCATCAAATGCCTTCTATCAAACACCTGTACCCAGGTCAGCTGATCCCTACTCCCTGTGACTTTAAACAAGTCTCTGGCCCAAGCTGGGCATCAGGACCCCAGCCTGTACAATGATGCGAACAGAGACAGCCTAATCGATCGAGGTTAGCTGAGTGACAGGCTCTGCTGCTCAGCCCAGTGGTACACCAACCCACAGGGCTGTAAGAGCTGGCCGACACAGTGAAAACAACATGCTGCTTATGTAACACTCGCATCCAACAGGCTTCCAAACACCTTCTCTAGACCTGGCTCCGGAGAAACGGCAGGAGGTCAGAAGGATAGCTCCTGACCGCCAGGCAAATTTAAGACTACAACCAGTGGTTAACACAGACAGTGTACCGGGGTCCAAGAAGACGAACCCTCACAGGCACCCCCAGAGAGCTTCTCAAAGGAAACACCTTGCACTGGACTGGTGAGGAGCCAGCAAGGTGGTTACTCTTAAGTCTATAAAGGCTAAGAGCTCCAGGCTACGCTTCCTACTCTTAAGTTACGGGGAAACCAGTGCTGTAAATATCCCGTTTTCTCGCGGTTCCAGGACCCAGGAGGGAGGTTAAAAGTAGGTATGTCTATAGGGCTGGGCCTGAGTTGCGGAGATGCGGGGGGTAGGAAGGGGTGGGGGGTGGTTGCTAACTCTCACTTGCAGGCCTTGAGCCTACATAGAAAGGCATGTCCCAACCCACTTCCTACCAGTACCACCAGTTTCCATGCTGCAAATGAGCTTTCTAACCACAAGCTGGACCATACCCTCTCCACCCACAACTCCCTCCGCTGCCCGCTATCCCCAGAGCAAGCCCCAGTTTCTACCGGAGATCAGCCTGAGTAAAGCCACCCAGGAACTCTGGCCGCGAGCCCAACCCATCACCGCCAGCGCAGGTACCACGAACCACCTTTCCCTGCCTTTCAGCCCTGGTTGGTCATAGCTCTCGGAGCACCCTGACCCCTCCAGGACCTCCCGTACCCTCCTACCTGATCTTGTTGTGGCTACCCCTGCCTGCTGCAGGGCCACCGATGTCCTTTTCCGGCTCACTATCCCTGTCCCGGTCTTTCTCCTCCTGAAGCCGCTGAAGCAGCAGTTGATGAGGGAGGCTTCGGAGAGTGGGCCCAGGAGAAGCTGCGGGCTGGGCATCGCCTTTCAGGTTGATATCACTGGCTGAGCGCTGTAAGGGTCGAGGGGATGCCAAGCCGCTTGGGCCAGCCAGACGTCGTCGCTTTGCATAGCTGGGGGTTTCCCTGAATGGTACTAGAGCAGAGGGGCACAAGTTGGGGGGACTCTGAGGACTAAGTGATTGGGGGGATGGGGGGACGGGGACGGACAACAACTTTATGACTACATTTTCCCTTTCCTTTTCCTCTCTCCAAATCATCCCATATACCCTTCCTTACTTTCAAATTCATGGCGTCCTTTTTCATTGGTACTACATGCATATATGCATATGCATATATATATTCCCAAATATAAGCTGTTCAGTACATATAATGTTACTTATAAGGATGATTTCAGGGCTGACCATTTGGTACTAGATAACCAATCAGTTTGCTCTTCTCTGGGCAACACTATTTCTCCCACTCCCAATATGCCCCAGTTGTCTGTAGTTCTTTCTGTAGGGCAACGGACCTTTTAAAGCTAAAATCCTGGGCTAGAAGATAGCTCAGGTAACTAAAGTGTTTTCTGTGCAAAACTGAGGACCTGAGTTCAATCCTCAGCACCCACAGAAAAAGCCAGGTATGTTGGCATGCACTTGTAATCCCAGCACTGGGGACATGAAGACAGGCAGTAGATACCTGGGGCTCCCTGGCCAGCCTGCCTACATAATCAGTGAGCCCCAAGCCTGGGGAGAGAGCCTGTCTCCAAAATCAAGGTGGGTAGCTCCTGAAGAAAAATACCCAAGGTTGGCTCCTGGCTTCAACACACATATACACACACACACCTACCTGTATTTAGATAAATCTACACAGAGAGAGACAAATGAAGTCTAAAATGTGTTCCAGAAATGCCCCGATCCCAGGAAATCAGAACAGTTAGCCACATTAATGAAGTCACCACTGGGTGACCACATCCCAGTCATGCTGCCTCCAACCCTAACTTGAAGGTTTTAAACTTGCTCCTCTTCTCAGGCAGCTAAGGCTTTGGAATGCCCAGATACGTTGTTAGAACTTCCCACTTTACAAGGTTCAGGATAAATCAGGCTACACATGACAGATCTCACCAGGCTACTGCTATGTGAGACTGTGTACTATTGACTATCGCCAAGGAAACTAAAAAAGGCGTTCTAGACCAGAGTCAGCAAACATCCTAAAAAGAATCCAGCAGTAACTATTTCAGGCTCCGCAAAGCGGAGTCTCCACTGCCATGTCTCAAACTCTACTGTGGTACCATGAAAACTGCTACAAACAGTATGTCAACAAATGGGCTTGTCTATGTTCCAGTAAAACTTTACTTTAAAGACAGATGAGATGTTGACTGTGCATTATGTATAAGAGAATCACTTTAGATCCAAAGACATATATATATATATATTGAAAGTTAGAATATTTTCATTTGTTTGTTGTGTTTTATTTCAAGGCAGGGTCTCACTATGTGGCCCTGGCTGTCTTGGAACTCACTGTGTAGACCAGGCTGGCCTCCAACCCACAGAGAACTGCCTGGCTTTGGTTCCCAAGAGCTGGGATTAAAGGTATATGACACTATGCCTGGCTAAAATTAGAATAATTTTTTTTTAAAATTAACTTACATAAATAGTAACCAAAAGAGCTGAGAAACCATATTAATATCAGACAGAATAAACTTTAAATGAAAAAAAATGTAAAGCTGAAAAGATAGCTCATATAGTAGAATGCTTGACATACAAGCATGATGACCTGGGTTCGATTCCCTATACCCACATAAAGTCAATGTTGTTGAATACACTTATCCCAGAGCTGAGGAGGCAGAGATAGGAGATTCCTGGGGCTGACTGGCCACCTAGCCAAATCTAATCAGCAATCCAGTCCAGTGAGAAACCATGTCTCAACAAGCAAGATTCAGGATGGTTGCCAAGGAACACGACTGAAGGTTGACTTCAGGCATATACAGTCATACAAACACATACATCTGCACACAGACATGCACACGCACACAAGAAAAAGTGTGTGTGTGTAACAAGAGTAAGAAAGATACATTATACATCAGTAAGAAGGTCAGTTCATCAAGAATATTAACAACTATTAATATATATACACCAAAGAACACTAAGACAAAATATGTGAAACAAATACCACTGCCTGAAAGACAGAAATAGAAGCGGGGCAGTGGTGGCGCACGCCTTTAATCCTTAGCACTTGGAAGGCAGAGGCAGGTGGGTCGCAGTGAGTTCCAAGGCAGCCTCATCTACAGAGTGAGTTCCAGGACAGCCAGGACTTCACAGAGAAATCCTGTCTTGAATACCAAAATACCAAGCCAAGAAAAAAGATAAATAGGCAGTTCTACAATTTATATCCAAAAACTTCAACACTCATTTCCAATAATGAATAGAATATCTAAAACGTAAATAAGGACACAGGAGACAAGCCAATGAGACCTGACTAACCATCGAGGGCCTCTCATTCAACTGCAGTACTTCTAGATAGGTAAAACCTCCATGTAAAAAGGTGTTTGTCTAGCATACCCAAGTGTCAGGTTCCATCCCAGTTTTGGAAAAAAAGAGTTGGAAGACCTAGGCATGGTAGCGTATGTCTATAATCCCAGCATTGGAGAGGCAAAGGCAGGAAAGTCAGTGCAAGTTCAAGACCAGCCAGGGGTTCATAACAAGACTTTGTCTCAACAACAACAAAGTCAGCCTTCTGGGTGTGGTGGCACACACTTAATCCTAGCACTAGAGGCAAAGGCAGTTGTATCTCTGTGAGTTAGAGGTCAGCCTGGTCTTCATAGTGAACCCTGGGACAGTCAGGGTAACATAGACCTTGTCTCAAAAAAAAGGTGTGTTGGGGGAGATAGCTCAGCCATTAAGAGCAGCTGTTGCTCTTGCAGAGGACGTGGGTTCAATTCCCAGCACCCACATGATAGCATACAACCATCCACAACTCCAGTTCCAGGGACTCCACAAAGTCCTCTTCTGACCTTCGGAGGCACGAGGGCACTCACATGGTGCACAGACATACATGCTGGCAAAATCTTCATGCACATAAATAACGCAAGGAGTCAACACACTTTTAGCTAGACTGACTGTAGTAATATTTCATTTGTATTTTAATAAATAAAGCTTGCCTGAAGATCAGAGAGTAAAACAGCTGCAACGGTCAGCCTAACAGACCAGGCAGTGTGGCACACACCTTTAATCCCAGTAGCCACACTAGTTTGTCACAGAAACCAGGCAGTAGTGGTGCACAGCTTTAATCCCAGCACTAGAGAGGAATGAATATAAGACAGGAGAGAGCTCTCAGTCAGTCTCATTCTGAGGATTCCTGGAGGCTGGATCATCATTTCAGAGTGAGGTAAAGTAAGAGCCAATGGCTGGCTGTTTTGCTTCTCTGATATTCAAATTGAACCCCAATATCTGTCTCTGAGTTATTAATTGTGCTATAACTGACTTATTTATTTATTTGGTTTTTCAAGACAGGCTTTCTCTGTAGTTTTGAGCCTGCCTGGAAATAGCTCTTGTAGACCAGGCTAGCCTTGAACCCACAGAGATCCAACTGCCTCTGCCTCCTGAGTGCTGAGTGCTGAGATTAAAGGTGTGCACGACCATCGCCCAGCTACAACTGACTTTAAAACATATATATGTATATTTATATTAAATATATATACGTATATATATATTAAAAAGACAATAAAATCAGAAATGACTTGGTATTGTCACCAATCTTTCAAAATAAATAAAATACAAAATAATATTATGAACGATCATTTGCCATCAAACTAGATAACCTAATTAGACAGACAATTATTTTTTAAATCCACAAATTACAAAAACTGACTCAAGAAGAAATAGAAAATCTCAACGGACTCAAAACAAGGAAACTGACTGAGAAATCACAACCTTCCTACCAACAACAGAAAGGTGGTAACAGATGGCATGACCAGAAACACTTGAAGAATCAGCATCAATCCTTTTCAAACTCGCTCAAAGAAACCAGAAGAAGAAAACAATTCCTAACTGACTTGTATTCTAGATCCCCAAGCTGGATAAAACATTCCAAGGATAAATACTTCAGGAACCAGTGTGATACATCAATAGAACAAAACAGAAAAACAACATCACTATTTGAGTTGATTCAGAAAAAATAATCACTAAAAATCCAACATCCTTTAATGATAAAATATCAGAAAACTATGAACAGAAAGAAACTTCCTCGATGTGTTAAGGCGTCTTTATAACCCACAGCTAACATCATACTCAGTGGTGAAAGACTCAAAAGCTTTCCTCAAACACAAGGAGCAAGGCCAGGATGCCTGCTTTCATGACTGCTGTTCAATATGGCAGAGAAGTTCAAGCCAGAGCACTAAGGGAACAAAAGCAAGGGAGGCTGAGCATGGAGGCACATGCTTTTAATCTCAGCCCTCAGAAGTTCGAGGCCAGCCAAGGCTACGTAGTGAGACTACCTCCAAAAAAGAAGGAAAAGGGCTGGAGAGATGGCTTCGAAGCTAAGAGAACTGGCTGCTTTTAAAGAGAGAGAGAAAGGAACGGAAAAACAAGCTGGGCAGTGCTGGCACACGCCTTTAATCCCAGCACTCGGGAGGCAGAGGCAGGTGGATCTCTGTGAGTTCGAGGCCAGCCTGGTCTACAAGAGCTAGTTCCAGGATAGGCTCCAAAGCTACAGAGAAACCCTGTCTCGAAAAACCAACAAAAAAAAAAAGAAAAAGAAAAAATGAAATGTATCCAAATTAGAAGGAAGAAGTAAATCCATTTGCAGACAGGATGATCCTATACTCCAGGCGGTGCACTCGGCAGGCAAAGGCAGGCAGATCTCTGTGAGGCCAGCCTGGTCTACATGAGCCAGTTCCAAGATAGGCTCCAAAGAGAGGGAAGGAGGGAGGGAGGGAGGGAAGGAGGGAGGGAGGGAGGGAGGGAGGGAGGGAGGGAGGGAGGGAGGGAGGGAGGGAGGGAGGGAGGGGAGGAAAATCCCAATAATGTGCCAAGAAAGCCACTAAAGCAAATGCAGAGAAGCTGGTAACATCCAACTACCGTTTCTACACACCAGCAGTGAGTACCAGTGGAAAAGGAAAACATCCTTCACCAAATACTGCCAAACAACTAAAGAGCCACATGAAAGCCGATTCTGAACTCACAGTTCATACAAAAATTAGGCTATAATTGATCAGTGACCTAAATATAAAAGCTGAGCCCGTGAAAGTCAGAGGAAAACTCAGTGGCTGGTGGGCGGGGGGGGATGCCATGTGAATGCCATTCAGCGTGGTGACTCTCACACTCTGAATTCCACCTGAGCAAATCAACATCTAATGTAAACTGTGAACCGAAATTAGACATTGTACCAGTTAGGAAGCACCAACTAACATCTAAGCCATCAAAACAGTATTTCTTATCTTGCTTCTCCTGGCAGTGTTTCTTGCCCCTCTGTTCATGAGTTACAGAATAAAATTTAAATATGCTTAGGTTTTTCTTGTGTCAGATCTAATATAAGAAGAAATTACCGGAGCCACACACAAATAGAAGCGGTCAGCTGCTGAGCCCTGTTGGCCACCACTTAGAACCAACCCTCTTGTGCGCCACATTCTGTGTGAAATTCTCTGGGTTTGTTTGAGAGTATTTTGACTCAACGGTGGCTCCTGAAGTCACACTGACTTCTGAAGTTGAAATAAAAACTGTCCTGGGTCCTGTAGGGAGTCTTTGGGTGTCTTAACTGGGTCTAATGAACAGATCACAGTAGGAAACTCCCAGGAAGACAGGAAATAATAGGTTGTTTAAAGCCGGCAACTGGGACTCTATCTCAGAATTTGCTCTTTTCTAGACAAAGGGTAAATCTTACCAAGAAAAATTACCAGCTTGGAAACCACAAAGTGGCGGGGGGAGACAGAGAGAGAGTCTGCCTGTGTGTGTGTGTGTGTGTATGTTTGTCTGTCTGTCTGTGTGTCTTGCTTCATAGCTCAGGTTGTCTCTTATCTCTCTACCTCTACCTCCAGAATTACAGCATATACCACAATCAAGTTCTTCGGTCTGCTTTTTAACCACTGTTAGACTTCAATCAAAATCTTGAACTCAGAAATAAATAAAGGTAATCCTGTCTAGATAAAAAACATTTTGCCGCCAAGCAGTGATGGCACACACCTTTAATCCCACCACTTGGGAGGCAGAGATAGGCGAATCTCTGGGTGTTCAAGGCCAGCCTGGCCTACAGATTAAGTTCCAGGACGGCCAGAGCTGTTACACAGAGAAACCCTGTCTTGAATACAAACAAAATAACACTTTGCCTTTCTCTCACAGGTTCCAACCTGAGCTCATATATAATCTAAACACATTGATAGGACCTGGTGTCACCCTGAAGATCATCCCCGACATGGCTACAAGCCCCATGGAGTCCACACACAGGTTACATGTGAATTAGAAAACTAGAAACCTATTGAAAGTCATTCCTCAAGTGTTTCTTACCCATGCTACAGTCAACCAGACCTAAGGACAAAAGAAAAATACGTTACTGATTTCAGAGTGCACTAGGTAATTTGGGGTTTTTGTTTGGTTTGGGCTTGTTTGTTTGTTTGTTTGTTGAGAGAAGGTTTCACTGTGTAGCCCTAGATAGACAGGAACTCACTGAGATCTGCCTGCCTCTGCCTCTCAAGTGCTGGAATTAAAGGCCTTTGGCACTATGCCTGGCTCCTTGATTTGTCTTTAATCCTAAACTAACTTTAACGATCCAGAAAGGCCCCTGCAATGTTAAAGAGATACTGAATTAATTAATCTTGTTTGAAGTGTTAAATTGTATGGAAAGCATTGTAGTACTAAACCTTTTGGGGTCGAGGGTGGGATATAGCCAAAGCTGGCCCCAAACTTGTCCTTATCCCGCCTCAGCCTCCAGTGTACTAGGACCATAGGCATACACCACCCCGGTACCAAATTTTAAACCATACTTTCACATAATGTCAAAATACAAATATTATAAACGTGTGTAAGATTCCTGGAAATTGGACTTGTTTTGGCACAATCCTATCAGTTGTCTAAGTCCGGCTGTGTTGAAATCTTGTAAGCCACAAAAAGAAACCCAATCCTTGCCGACTTTGTCACCAGCTTTCAGCCATAGCTATTTGGAGTCTTGCCAAGTGTACAGTTATTATTGTCATTCTTCTCTAAAAGTATGTGCAATTAGCTGCAGCCCAAAATCATTTATCCTTCAAAAACACTGTTGGACTCAGACAAGTACTATGGAATCTAGGTTCCCAGTAACTTCAAGATCATACCACTAGCTTGGAGGAGAATTTTCAAAACTGTAATGAAGAAATGAACCAGCAATGGTGGCCTGAGCCTGAAGTCCTGACAGTTCGGAGGTTGAGTCCAGAGAACTGCTTGAACCCAGGAGTTCAGGGCCAGCCTGGGCAATAACACTGAGAAGAGGTGGGGGCAGGAGGAGGAGAGAAAGAACACGAAAAGGCAAATGAGAGAGAAGGGAGGGAAGGGGAGAGAACAGAGAAGAAAAAGAGGAGAGAAAAACAGACTAAAGAAGAAGAGGAGAAGAAAAAAATACCTGCTGGTTTGTTCCAAACACTAACCACGTCCAAGCAAAACAAGAAGTAGGGACATGGGTCTGGACCTGAAATTCTAGCGCTCTGAAGCGGAGGCAAGAGGGTCACTGTGAGTGCAAGATGAGCCTGGACTACACAGTGAGTTCCAGGCCTTCTGGGATGTAGAATAAGACCCTGTCTCAAAATAATAAACAAACAGAAAAAGAAATCATGACACGAAAGGAAAACACTGATGAGGTATCTGAGTCTGGTTAATTTCAGTGGATGAGTTTTTTTGACAACTTTTTTAATAAAGTTTTTTTTAACTGAAAAAAATGAGGTGAATAATTTTATGTTTATTTGAATTTTTCATTTTAATGTTCTAGATTTAAGGACTATGCTTTCCTTTTGCACTGTCTGTGGCCTGTTGGTGATTTTTTGAAAATTAATACTGAAATATTTGCCGGGTGGTAGTGGTGCATGCCTTTAATCCCAGCACTCGAGAGGGAGAGGCAGGAGAATCTTTGTGAGTTCAAAGCCAGCCTGGTCTACAGAGTGAGTTCCAGGACATCCTGGGCTACACTGAGAAACCCTGAAATATTCACTTCCTCTCTCCACCGGATCCCTTAGCACTGTTAGAGCTAAGCATGGACATGTGTATTGCATGGTAATATATTATCTGCACAAGTTCACTAAGAAACTGTGCTGTTTTCGATAGCGTACAACTGGAGAAACTGATCCTATTACCAAAGCTTTGATTAAAATGTGATTTGAGAATCTGCACAAGATGCCAACCTGTAAGAACTGTTCCAAGCCCTATTTGAGTAAAATGTCACTTTCTGCCTCCAGAAACCTGAGGGGATTTGAAAAACCAAAAAAAAAAAAAAAACCAAAAAACAATGAATTACTACAAGGGTAGTCTGAAGTTCATCTTGATTTTTTTTTTTTTTTTTTTTTTGGTTTTTCGAGACAGGGTTTCTCTGTGGCTTTGGAGCCTGTCCTGGAACTAGCTCTTGTAGACCAGGCTGGTCTCGAACTCACAGAGATCCGCCTGCCTCTGCCTCCCGAGTGCTGGGATTAAAGGCGTGCGCCACCATCGCCCAGCTCATCTTGATTTTAATTTCTGAGCCATCAAAGATTTTTAAAAGTCCAAACTGAGGCCAGGCGGTGGTAGCACACGCCTTTAATACCAGCACAGCGGCAAGCAGATCTCTGGGAGTTCAAGGACAGCCTGGTCTAAGAGCGAGTTCCAAGACAGACTCCAAAGCTACACAGAGAAACTCCGTCTCAAAAAAAGTCCAAACTGAGGTTCCTTGCCAAAAGTTTCAGCAAAACAAACTAAAGAGCCTGTGTGGTTAACTACTCTCCTTACTAAATGTGTTGCTTGTTATTGTTGTTGCTGGGAGACAGTCTGATGTAACCCAGGCTGGCCTCAAACTCACTTGCGCTGAGGATGACTTTGAACCTCTGATCTTGTCTCTACTTCCAGAGTGCTGGGATTAGTGATACAACCCAGCGCTTTGCACAGCTGGGCAGGCACCCTACCAATTTTAGCTACATTCCAAGCCTCTCCTACTAAATGTGCCTAAATAGGCTAAGGTTCAAAGACTGACATAGCTACAGAGAGTTCTGCTTCAGAGAAAACCGCAGAACACTGTTCTGAGACTGTGGTCCTGCTCACTGGTTTGAAATTGTTATTAGTATCATTTATTGCCTATAAATTGAACTGGATATTGATCTTCTATATTCCTCCATTTGAATGTTTTCCCACTTCTCCAACTTAGAATCACTAAAAACAGGAGCTGTTTGTTCCTGAAATTCCAAAGCTGGAGAGAGACACCTTGATGCAATTCCAGAGGATAACCCTGCCCAAGCGCTGGCCACCAAGGGAGGTCAGCCTTCTCCCCAGTGCCAGAAATACGGGCATTTGAGATGCAAGCCAAGAAACATGCTTCGAACTCAACTCCAGAAATCTTGGCTAAGTTCTTTCTGGACTCTGACTGATTCTGTTTGTTCTAATGATTCACCTTTGCTATGCTTTTGTTCAATAGAAATATTATTTTGAGCAACGCATAGTGGCATACACCTTTAATCCCAGAGGCTGGTGGATCTCTGAGTTGGAGGCCAGCCTAGTTTATATAATGAGTTCCAGGATGTAGAGAGAACCTATCTCAAAAAAAAACAAAAAGATGTATACATATTTTGGTTGATAGAATCCTCAGCTAAGGACACACTGTAGTCTTGGGCATCTGCCTAATAGTTAGCATAATCATCCAGTGTGCTACATTTTCTTCTAGGGTCTCAAATGGGTCTTCACAGCCGTCCACAGTACACCAACAACAAAACTGAGATCAACAACAACAACAACAATCTTCAACATCTAACAGTATGATTTGAGTCAAAGACATCCATCTAGCCATGACACATTATGATGATACTTATGCCCAAGTTCTGGTCAAAGTGAATAACTATTTTTGTTTTTAAAAAAAGTGCCAGGCATGGTGGTAAGTGTCTTTAACCCCAGCCCCCTTCCCATGAGTCTAAGGTCAGCCTGATCTACATGGTGAGTTCCTGGCCAGGCGGGGGCTACACAGTGAGACGGGTCATCTCACTGGGATGCCGTTAATGGGAGTGGCTCTGGCACTCTAATGCCAAACAAAGTAGAGCCCGTCATCTGAGGCCAGAAACTACAGTAATCAGAGCAACCAGCTAACTTCTAAACAAAGGCTGTCCTGTCTTGGCCTTCTGCTCCTTCCAGCGGAGTGCAGCCTCCGTTCAGGAGTTGCAGAATACTAAAAGTGCCATAAAATGTAATCATGTTTACGTATTTCTTCTATCAGGGATAAACGGTGCGACCTTATGTTTGGCAATGGATTCTTAGGTACAACATCAAAAGCATGAGAATTTTTTTTTTCTTTTTTGGTTTTTCAAGACAGAGTTCTCTGTAGCTTTGGAGCCTGTCCTGGAACTAGCTCTTGTAGACCAGGCTGGCCTCGAACTCACAGAGATCGGCCTGCCTCTGCCTCCTGAGTCCTTGGATTAAAGGCGAGCGCCACCACCGCCCGACGAGAATTTGTTTTAATTTTAATTAAAAAAACAAAACAGGCACTCGGGAGGCAGAGGCAGGCGGATCTCTGTGAGTTCGAGACCAGCCTGGTCTACAAGAGCTAGTTCCAGGACAGGCTCCAAAACCACAGAGAAACCCTGTCTCGAAAAAGAAAAAAAAAAAAAACAAAAAAAAAACAACAACAAAAAAAACAAAACAGAGTATGATAACAAGTGCCTATAGACCCTGCTACTGAAGAGGCTGAGGCAGGAAGATCACCTGAGACCAGAATTCAAAACCAATCTGAGCAAGAAACAAAGCAGGGCATGGTAGTTTCTTTCCTGTAATCCGGATACTCAGAGGCTAAGGCAGAAGACCTGTCAAGAGTTTGAGGCCAGTCTGGGATACATACAGAGCTCAACACCAACCTGGGCCACAGTGAACCTTATCTCAAACAACACCAAAACCATATACAATGTATTTCCAGTTTGTCGCACCTATTTATTTGTGTATGTACATACACGGACATAATGCCATGGCCCTGTGAAACATGTCAAGGTCCTGAAGAAGTCAGCTCTCTCCTTGCACCATGTGCATTTCCCAGGCTTAGGCAAGCACATTTACCCACTAAGCCATCTTGCTGGCCCTATATTCTTTAATATATTCAAAGGAAATAAAGAATTCTTATAATTCAACAATAAGGAAAAAAAAACTTGAGTAAAGGCCTTCACTTTTCTCCAAAGACACACAAATGAAAACAAGCTCCTGAGAATGTGCTCAATAGCACTGGGCGTTAGGAAACCACAGACCACGATGAAATGCCACGCCATGTCCAACAGGGTAACGACAATTAAAAAAAAAAAAAAAAAAGTCAGGCAAGCATTGGGAAGAAGGTAAAGAAGCTAGAAACCCACGGATAGATGAAAGAAGTTTAGTGGAAACAGTTTAGAAACTCTTCAAAAATGTAAGAACTACCACATCACCTAGCAATTCCACTCCTCGGGACAAGCCCAAAAGACGTGTAAACTATTACTCATATAAATGCATGTACAAACATGTTTGTGATAGCAATATTCATAAATCAAAAAGTAAAGGCCAGCTGGAGGGATGGCTTCAGCTTTCAGCTCTTTTTTTTGGGGGGGGGGTTGTTTTTCGAGATAGGGTTTCTCTGTAGCTTTGGAGCCTGTCCTGGAACTAGCTCTTGTAGACCAGGTTGGCCTCGAAGTCACAGAGATCCGCCTGCCTCTGCCTCCCGAGTGCTGGGATTAAAAGCATGCGGCACCACCGCCCGGCATGGCTTCAGCTCTTAAGAGTGGATACTGACTTGAAGAGGGACACAGGTTTGGGTCCCAGTACCCACACTGGGTGGCTCACAACCATCTGTATCTCCAGTTTCAGGGGATCTGTACCCTCTTCTGGCCCCCAAGGGCACCTGTATGCATGTTGTACACATACAGACAAGCAGGCAGGCCCACACACACAAAACATACACTACACACACACACACACTTGTGTGTGTGTTTTAAAGTAGAAACAACTTATGTATCCACCAGTAGGCAAATAAATAAGCCAAATACCATGCACACAGACAACAGAATACATTTTAGCCATAAAAAGGAATGAAATGATCTTGCAAGGCAGATGAAGTTCAAAGTCACAAAGAAAGGGTAATAGTGTAATTCCATTGATATGAAACAGCAATAACAGGTAAATGCCAAGAGAAATTATGTTCTCAGCTGACAGGCTGGGGAAGAGGGCAACACAGAACTTAACATATCTGAGGTACCCTTTGGAGCAATGAAAACATTTTGGGATTCAACAAAACTGGCATTCAATACTTTAAATGTAAGGAATGCTGCCCGATTGTCAATAAAAGTAGTCAATTTTAATTAAGGAACATTTTGCCTTGATTTAGAAACAAAAACTATACTGTGGGCAGTCTTTGGCCTGCAGCACTGCCTGCCAAGACTGTCTACACCTATTATAAAAAGCATGGAGCCAGGATTGGCCGAGCAGGCTTCACCTTGAGCTGGTGACCAGTGTAGATGCTCAGGCCACACCCAGGCCCAGACTCAGAACCTACACTGAACAAGCTCTCCAGGTGACATCATCATGTGAGAAGCATTGCCCGAGGCGCGTACCAAAAACATGAGCGAGGCAGCCCACGTGAGCATATATACATAGACTGCTTTGTATACATAGAAGGTTGACTGAAAGCCCATAGCCCACTAACCGAAACAGGAAGCAGAGAAAGCCACTGACCAGAGCCCCACCCAAGGGTCTGTTGGTCCATAAAGAGAAGCAAGGAGGTGTCTCTTGAAACACGACATGAGTGTCTGCAAGACACTACCCTGAGGAAGGAAGTGGAGGACAGTCAGGCAGAGAGCTCCACGCAGCTCCTATGTGGGGTCCCACAGCCCCAGAGGGAGACAGACTAACTTAGAGCTGTCACTTAAGAAATGTCCTTAGAGTGGATGGATATGTGCAGAGGGAGGTGGGCAACGCAGACCCTGAGTCCCCAGGTCTGATAGGTTTTCTCATTAACCCTCTAAGATTTGGGTTTCTTCTCTGTAATAAATAAATAAATAAATAAATAAATAAATAAATAAATAAATAAATGCCCAATCATCAGTTTCATAAGAGAAGAGAACATTAGGAAGGTGAACTGAGATACACAGTAAATCTCATGACCACCCCATACTGCACAGGGTCACAAGTCAGGGTCATCTAGGAAGAAGAAACTTCAGCTGAGAAAACGCCCCCATCTCATTGGCCTAGAGGTAGGTTTGCGGGGCACTCCTTTCATTATTATTAAATAACTGATGTGGAAGGGTCCAGCCCACTGTGGGCGGTGCCACACCTGGGCAGGTGGTTCTGGAGCCTGTAAGAAAGCAAGCTGAGCAAACCATGTGGAGCAAGCCAGTAAGCAGCATGTCTCCGTGGCCTTTTCAGTTCCTGCCTTCTATCCTGCTTTCCCTTCCTGATGGGGTGTGGCTGGAACGTGTATGCTTAATAAACCCTTTCCTCCCTAAACTGCTGTGGTCATGGTGTTTTATCACAGCAGTAGCAAACTGTAGCTATCACATGCGTCTATATCAACCCAAAAACTTTCTACCTGAACTAGGGCCCAGCTTTGTACCGTGAATCATGAAGTCACTTAGCACTGCTGCAGGATCTCTCTTGGGGAAGCCACCCACCCTCAGTTCATCCACCATTATGGCCCCACTTTGCAAGATTCAAGGAGCACATGACCAAGCCTCATTAGCAAGGAGCAGCTCAAGGAAGTGCCCTAAACATGAAACTGACCTTAATTTTAACCCCAACCAAAGATGAACTCCCAGGCCAGACTGTCATAAACTGAGGAATATTCTAACCTTAATGCCAGCTCCATCCCTTTGCTGCCCAATGTCACTGCAAATTGAAACAAGAAATGGGGACACTTCAAGTAACGCTCACAGAAGAAAGGGGAGCCTGGGGCTCCATGTTCCAGAAAAGAGTCACAGGCAGAAAAGCCTACCCAGAACATTAAGGGATCCCTACGGCTAGAAGGCTTTGCTGTAGCCAGACAGCAACCCTTTGCTGGAGGAGGGGCCCACAGTACCCTGCAGACTTACTCACCTGTACCCAGGATGAGACAGCCAGGCTCCAGAAACAAACACGTATGCACACGCACACACCACACCTCTCTCTCACACTTTTTCTGTCCGTCTGTCTGTCTGTCTCTCTTCACACACACACCAAAGTATAGGCTGGAGCCTTCTGCCTGCCAGTCTTGAAGCAAAAACTACACATGCAGCTTCTGGTCCTCCTCCAAGCGCTTATACATATGCCAAGTTTCTTTTATGCACTACCTGCTAGGAGCTCAAACCCTCTGTGGAAGGAGATAGCCGCAAGCCTATTCCCACTTCTGTCTTCATCCTCACCACTGTGTCCTGCTCTCTCCGCAGGAAGCTAAGCACTGCCCTAGCACACAATGGGAAGCACAGAGCCCATTCTAGATGTCAATCACTTGGGTCCGTGCCATCACAGCCTAGAGCCCAGACCTGC